>NC_134566.1:25001723-25142282 GCF_025594145.1 Primulina tabacum | reverse complement strand
GTCGAGGTCTTCCTCCAACTTCTGTCTTCGACTTCTATCTTTTTTCGCGTTCTTCTTCTTCTCTCTGTTGTGTCTTCTGCATAAAGTCTTCTACCTCTTCTCTCTCTGTTCACGTCTGTTCACCTGTTGTACGCAGCTTTTTATCTCAACTTAATAGGCCTAATCCTCCAAATTTTTGAAACCTATGTCAAGTTCAAGTTTGTGATAAGATTGTAGATATTTTATTTTTAAAAGATGAGACTTCATCTCTATCAAAATTGGCCCAGTTTTTTTTCCAAACTCCATTATTCTTACTTTAATAAAATATAGTAAATTTTTGTTCTTTTCTTTTGTTATTTTGTTGTCTTTGAAGTCTTATACAAAATCATCTTATCTCCAAAATTAGACTTTTTTTATCTTTTGTTCAAATCTACAAATAAGATAAAAATAAATTAAATAAGCACAAAATAAGGAATGAAATTCAAGATAAACACGAAAGTGAAATCCCTAAAATTCGATAGGATTTAGACATATCAATGGGGTTTGTGCTGAATCATGCAGCATGTTGAGACATTTGCTTACTGCTTACATTTCTCGTGTAAAAACTCGTGTTTTTGTGCAAAAATATTGCGTTCATGGCTAGAATTGACACTTCACACTTCAATTAAAATTTCATTGTTTCTTTGATGGGTTATTCTGCAGATTGAGGCCATCATATCAGGAATTCAGCCTGGATTAAGTATGGTGGTTGGTCCACCTGGTACGGGAAAGACGGATACAGCTGTGCAAGTCTTGAATGTGCTTTATCATAATTGCCCTTCTCAGAGAACATTGATAATTACCCACTCAAATCAGGCTTTGAATGATCTTTTTGAAAAGATAATGGAGGTAACAAAGCCATTGAGAGGATCCCATCGGCAATTATAAACTTTAATTGCTCAAATTCATTTTTAAAATCATTTTAGATGATATTTTTATTTCATTTTTGAGTTTATGTTCACATTGTGCTCATGGTTTTATGGGTTTTAGAGGGATGTACCTGCTCGATATCTACTTCGACTTGGTCAAGGTGAGCAAGAATTGGCAACTGATCTTGACTTCAGTCGCCAAGGCCGTGTGAATGCAATGCTAGTTCGGCGATTAGAACTGCTTAGTGAAGTGGAGCGCCTTGCAAGATCTCTACAGCTGCCTGAGGATGTGGCATATACATGTGAAACTGCTGGATACTTCTGGTTGCTTCATGTGTACTCTCGCTGGGAACTATTTTTAGCTGCTTGTGTTGAGAATCAAGACAAGCCGTCATTTGTTCAGGACCGATTTCCTTTTAAGGAGTTCTTCAACGATACTCCTAGGCCAATTTTCACGGGTCAGTCCTATGAAAAAGACATGCATGCAGCTAAAGGTTGCTTCCGGCACCTGCAAACTATGTTTCAAGAGCTCGAAGAATGTAGAGCATTTGAGTTGCTCAAGTCAACAGTTGATAGATCTAACTACCTGATGACCAAGCAGGCGAAAATAGTGGCAATGACTTGCACCCATGCGGCTCTTAAAAGAAAAGATTTTCTGCACCTGGGATTTAAATACGATAACTTATGATGGAAGAAAGTGCTCAAATCTTGGAGATTGAAACTTTTATCCCAATGTTGCTCCAAAGGCAGGAAGATGGCTATGCCAGGCTTAAACGTTGCATATTGATAGGTGACCATCACCAACTGCCTCCTGTTGTGAAAAATATGGCTTTCCAGAAGTACAGCCATATGGATCAGAGCCTATTCACAAGATTTGTGCGGCTTGGAATTCCATATATTGAGCTCAATGCACAGGGCAGAGCTAGGCCAAGTTTAGCAAGACTTTACAATTGGAGATATAAGATCTTGGTGATCTTCAGTTTGTGAGAGAGAACACTATCTTCCATAGAGCAATGCTGGATTCTGTTATGACTATCAGTTGGTGTAGACGTTCCTGATTACCGTGGGAGGGGCGAGACTGCTCCATCACCTTGGTTCTATCAAATGAAGGAGAGGCTGAATATATTGTAAGCGTGTATATGTTACATGCGATTACTTGGGTATCCAGCCAACAAAATATCCATATGACTACATACAATGGTCAGAAACTTTTAATTCGTGATGTTATCAACAGAAGATGTGTCCCATTAGACTTCATTGGACCACCTCACAAGGTAAGTTATATATCCTCTTGGGCATTAGACTTGTGATTGCTGAAATGTCCAGAGTGGTAAATGGGCACAATGCTGTTTCATGTATCTGCAGAATGTTGGATACTTTAGGATCCTAGTATGTAATGCATTTTACATGTTCTTGCAACTCATGTGGTTATTTAATGACAGCACATGCCAGGTCACAAAGTAAAATCAGTATAGTTATGGCTTCTGAATGGACTTTAATGTTGGATGTATTAGACTGCAAACTATCTGTATTGGTTTATTTTACTGAGGTAGAAATGCTCGTACGTAGTGCACTTTACCCTTTCTTCTTGTTTTTGTTCCCGCTGCCTTCATTTTTATGTCAATTGTGATGTAGAAGCTATTTGGTTGGTTTCTGGATAAGGTCAGTGAGAAAAAATCATTGTACTTGAGGATTTATTTTACTCGACTTATGTGGTTATAAAAGTGGTCAATATTTTATTAGAATAATTGTAAAAAATCAGATAATAATTTCTTGTATTATTTTTCAATAGCTACATGGTATTTATACAACATACTAAATTATTTATGATAGAAATCCTAATCTGAATTCCCAACGCTTTTCAAGTTGCCAATATCCTCAAGAAAATATAGCTCGTTTTCTTCCCTAGCACATCCAATCTTCCTTCCCGAATCTTGGTCCTGAAATACACAATGAGATTTATAAAAAAACACATTACATTTCAGGTCATAGCCTCATAGGTAAGTTTTTTGATAGATATTACGATATTAGGCTGGTGGGTAATCTTGGCACGTGAAGAACATTGTGAAGTGTAATTGTGGGGCTGATTTGGAACCATCAAGCAATGGTTATCTCTCGGTTGCTTGGACAAGGTGTGTAGTTGTTGAATTTAAGTAGGGAATGGATCATATGGTCTGTGGCTCCTGAATCGACAATTCACAAATTTCTAACAGCTTTATCTGAGGCATTTAATCCTAGAGAGACAAGAGACTTACCTGAATGGGCTAAGGAGCAAGTATCATTGTTTTTCTCTTCATTCCCAAGGAGTTTTTGAAGTCTCTTAAGATCTTCCTTGCTGAGTTCATTCAGTCTTGGGTCACCTTCTTGACTTGGCTGGTTAACCCTAAAGTTGGCTTGGTTTATGTTTCTGGTTTGCCCCCATCGTTGTTTCCAGTCCTTGTTTCTGCCATGTAATTTCCAGCACTTGTCCTTTCTGTGTCCAATCTTTCTACAATAAGTGCACCGTAGATCTTTCTTTCCATCTCGGCTTTCAACTTTGGATATTTATGCCCTTCCATACTCCTTTAACTTGACGTCGTTCTAGAATCTTCGCGACTATTACCGACCCCTCTGAATTTTGAGGCTCAAGCTTCACATTTCCCCTACTTTCTTCAGCTTGAATTAAAGAGATTGTTTCTTCCAAAGATGGTATCTCATCTTTCTCTAGAATTTGGACCCTTACTCGATCGAATTCTGGGTTCAATCCAGCTTAGAAATCATAAACTCAGTCTTCATCAATGAATGTTTTGAGTTGAGGCATCTTTTGGACAGTTCATCACAGTGACTCGATAGTAGTCAAGTTCCTGCCAAAGAAAGATTTTGAAGTTCGTTGGCGTACTGGTTTATTTCCTTGCTTGGCTGACCCACCTTTATTTTGATTTCGTAAACATGGGCAGTATCACGAGCCTTCGAATAAGTTCATTTGATTGACTCCCAAATGACCTTTGCAGATGTCAAAAACTTGTGAGAGTCACTAATCCTCGGATCCATCGACTCCCACAGTCCCAACATGAGCATAGAATCAGCTTCATCCCATGCGTTGAGGCCTTCTTCTCTTGGTTTGGTTCCAATCCCAAGAAGGTGACTAATTTTTCCTTTTCCCTTCAAATAAGTACGCACAAATTGGGACAATTTCAAGTAGTTCTTTCCATCCAAACGATAGTTCGTCCGAATGTTTTGCAAGTCGCCAGTCGTTGAATTGAGATTTACATCCTCCGATTTGACAGGTTGCTTCACAACTACAGTTTTTTTTTAAGCTTCAGAATCAGACATGATTAAGGAATGAAGAGAATGATAGAGCTATCGGGTAGAAAAAAAGGTGAATTTAGAAAAAAGCTGGCTCTGATATCATGTCAAAAATCAGAGAATAATTTCTTGTATTATTTTCCAATAGCCACATGGTATTTATACAACTTACTAAATTATTTGCAATGGAAACCCTAGATCTTAATCCTAACAATCCACCTCTTATTTAAGGAAATCAAATATGTTCCTATATCAATCTAAAAACATAATATCAATTAAAGATCTAGAAGATATTATTTATACAATCTTCCAACGTATTCACTATATTTTCAGTTTTTTAACAATAATTTATTTCATTGTTGTGTCTGTTTAGAATATATCTGCAGTTAGAAGCATTCCCCTTTTCGATGCAAAATGTTATCAGTCGACTCGTATTGTGAATATATTCTAATTCTCAACCACTTGTTTGAACTTAATATGGGATGGGGATTGTCTTTAAGCAGTAAGCTGATGCTAAATTTAAACAACGCGGAATCTGGGAGATTTAGCCATATTAGCATTCAACTGATGGATGATCGGGGTCCTTGTCACTCTGCATTCTCTTGCAATCTGCTCTTGGTTGTAATTTTTGTTAATTATCGCTCATGATCACATTTTTATACTGTAGGTAACCACCGTCGACAAATTTCAAGGACAGCAAAATGATTTTATCTTGTTATCTCTTGTTCGTACTCGCTTTGTGGGCCATCTTCGTGATGTGAGAAGATTGGTTGTCGCAATGTCACGCGCTCGATTGGGGCTTTATGTTTTCTGCCGACGTTTGCTGTTTGAACAATGTTATGAATTGCAGCCTACATTTCAGCTTCTTCTTCAGAGGCCTGATCTTCTTGCATTGAACCTAAGCGAGGTCGGTGCATTCAATGATCGTCATGTTGAAGAAACAGGTCCAGCCCAGCTTGTTGGTGGAATCGAAGAGATGGCCAACATTGTAAATTACAAGATACATCATGTCTATCAGGTACTGTCCTCTTTACCTCAGTTCTAGATTACGTTGTTTGGTGCCTTTTTCCTCATAGCATGTATATCATTTATTCTTTACTATTGACATTGTAACTTAGAAGTGTGATAGCCACTTTTATCCTATGTTTAACCGTACAACTTACAGTAGGGAGTCCAAGAAACAAAACTATTACAATCTGTGTGCGCTTTCTTTTCCCCTTTTTCACCTGGATGTTCCCCTCAGTTCTTACATCTTTAACCTATACTTTACGACCCTGGCACATACCCTGGTTACGATTGCCCACTGTTTTAGTTACCTCTGACATAAGCTTTCGTGGGCAGTAACATGTGAGCTATATGGAGTATTCTGTGCACTCATATGGAATCAAACTCATTGCCACCCCATATTGTGAGACATGCTGCGACAATCTCACGGCAGTCATTCGAAACTTTATTAATAATTTTTTAAAAAACTGTGTATTTCTAACTTTTTTATCAATTCCTTATTAACCCCTTATTTGATTTCACCAGGAACGATTGATGAGTCACCAGTTAAATCAATTTCCCTGCCAACCCCCCAGAGCAAGACTTTGTGGATATTAATGCGCAAGAAGAAAATGGCCTACTGGATTCAGAAGTTTCTATGCGTGTCAATGGATATAGATATTCATGGTTTGGCAAATGGGGCTGAGAAGGACTATTCTACCTGATGGCAACTCAAATGATGTATCAAGTCCAGAAACGTATGTGAAACAGGATGGGAATAAGCAAATACAGAACGATTTAAATATAGAAGCTGATGTGGATATGCAAGAAAATGATATAAATGGAGGAGCACTTGAAAGCAATCTGGTGAGAACATGATGGATAAGTAGACAAACATCAATATAAGTCCTCGGCTAGGCTGGTTTCATAAAACGATACCAATTCTCTCCAGAAATGATGCAGTTCTATCTAGTGGAAACAATTTTCTTTCAGTCAGTTGCTGAAGGTGATCAATGCAACTACACAGTAGAATTGCGTGTTGTAATATGCAAGAGGTTGTGCTACATTGGGAATTCAATCATGCAAAACGATTGGGATTGCAACCCGGATAGGCACCACTTAATCTTAGTTTGGTAAATATGTTTTTGTGCTGTTGCTTGGAGAGGGATATTTAAGATCATTCTAGCTACAAACTATGTGTCAACCTTCTGTCCTTGACTTGGCGCTGCTACATGCCATGAATGTTAAATCTGGTCTGCATTGTCGTTCGCCTAGGAGATGATATTATCAGGTTAACCGTGACATTCGATGACCAGTTCCTTGTCATTTTTTTTTTTGAGTTTTGAGCAGAATATCTTCGTAAGTTTATTCGTGAAGCATCATACTAATATAAAAGCGGGTAACCTGCAGTTCGCCCTCAATTTATAGATATCATATCTTCAAACTTGATGAATGCTGATTGCTGTTATTGTATGAAACTCCACATTTCCATTGTCGATGGGATAATATTTAGAATCCTTCAAACCCTTGGCCTAACTCGTAATGCACATGAATTTGTGATGATTTTGTTTCTTATTATTTCATCTAGATATTGCATATTTCCGTCATTTTAACTACAGTAGAAATATTTATTTATAAATTTTCCCAAGAATGAAACCGGTTTTTATTTTGTTTTATGGTTTTTTTTTTATATATGGTGGGGTGTTGAATTCTGACGCAAATTATGATTTATCGTTGCTAAACTAAGGTTGGTTAAGGTGGGGTCAATGTTATCGAACTTTCAATTAATCCTGGTTTTTGGGTTTTCTATAATTTGAAAGTGAGAACTCGATTTTTATTTGGTGTACTTACTTGAGCCAGATGAAAGGAAATTTTCAAGTACGATTTTGATGGGGAATAGAAAATCCTAATGGGATCACTCGGGATCTTATGGATGATACATGGTCTCTATCGATCCCATTGGATTTCACGAGGAGGAGGAGAAGGATCCGAGATAAAAAGGAGGTTTTTATTCCTAAAAGACGAGACAATCTCTAGCATTCTGAACTTGTGAAAAGCATGATTAAAGATACGAAAAAATTGATCTTTCTGACTTGAATTTAGATTTGGATTCCAATAAACATGTTATCAGATCTTCCAATTGGCCGGAGATTGGAACTCGTCATCTTGGTAAGTGTGAGATATCTATTAGTGTTGTTAAGAATATCTCTAATAGAGACAAAAAAATTGGTCTGTTTTTTGTTTTCTCAATTTTGCCCTCATTTTATATCAAAATTGCATTTTTGTTTTTATTTTTTTTTAATTTCAAAAAACATTTTTGTTTTTTTTAAAATTACGATTCAAATTAGAGATGTCAATGGGGCGGGTATGGCTAAACCCAAGACTCGTCCCGTGAAGAAAACTTTGACCCATTACCCGTCCCACCCCGGTTAAATATTCTTCGGACCTACCTCACCCCGTATACGAAATGGGACCGAGTAGACCCGCGAGACCCGTGAGACCCGAATTTTTTTTAAATGAAAACAGTAATCTTTTATCACATGACTGAATTATGAAACAAACAAGCCTCTAAATACAACACAATAGAAAACTAATTCATGTCTTCGACCACACTTAATAATAACAAACAAAGTATTTTCATGACATAATGTGTTGCATAAAAAAAAGAGTTATTATCTCTCAAAAAAAAAGTATCGGCATCCTCAAAAATAATTCATAACAAAACTTAAACAGATCAATGTAAAATCAGCGAGTAAGCAATCTTCATACACATTCTTCAGGATCATCTTCCTCTTCATCGAGAATGATGTGACAAGTTGGTAAATTACTTGAAGAATTACCTAAAAAATTAAAGAGAGAAAGTACATTGAAAAAATAAAACAGTAATTTAAAACCGTAAAAAATGTAATTTAAAGAGAAAAAGTACAGTAAAAAAATTAAAATGAAAGTACAATAACAAAACAAACTGTGATTTATTTACCTTCCACCTCACCTCACAATCATCTCGCGAGCACATCAATTTATATCCACATATATGGGGCGGGTATTATAGAACCCATGACCCGACCCATATCCAAACGGGTCTGAAAAATTGGACCCGAAACCCGCCCCATGACCCGTTTAGTATGTCCAAACCCGCCCCATACGGGATGGGTCCATTGCGGGTCTTGGTAAAACCCGAACCCATTGACATCCCTAATTCAAATAGCACTTTAGTCCCTAAATAATTTTTCAAATTTCACTTTAGTTCATAGATAATTATAAAAAAACTGTACACACGCACCGCATGTGTAAAGTAGCTAGTATAACATAAGGGTTGGATATTTAATATAAATTAAGAATATTAAATGTTTGCTATAATTTTAGTATCATGATAAATTTTTATTTTTGTATTGCTATTAGGCTTGTCAAATTGGGTCAAGCCCGTCGGGCCGGCCCGCCCCGCCATAAAAATTGAGCGGGTTGGGTTGATAAAATAGTAGCCTGTTTGGAGGCGGGCCAAACGGGTTGAGCCCGTTTAGGTGGCGGGCCAAACGGGTTGAGCCCGTTTGGGTTGCGGGTTGGCCCGCCAAATTAGGGTCGAATTTTATGTTTTTAAGTTTTATATAAAAATTCCTATTTCTTACTTATTTTTTCTCATGTGCCTAACTTCAATCAATCTGGTAAAATCTCTATGCTTCTATTTTTTTTTTGAAGATGTTATACTCTCCAATCTCCTCCTTTTTTTTTAATGTTTAACTAGAATTAATCTAGAATTATCGAAATAATATAGTCAATAAAGTAATTATGTGTATTGTTGAACACATAATATTTTCTGAAATTTACAACCGTCTGTTTTCTCGACTTTGTGTTATCTTCTAATGTTTCTCACTTTTTAAGAAAATGTGGATGGTAAGAGCTAGGTGCCTTGTGCGGACAAACCCTTAAGATCGTTAATTTTTGTTTTCTTGTGATGACAAACCCTTAAGAAACTGGAGAAAGTATATACTAAAAAAGATTTGAAATTCACATTTAAAAGTTTCATTGTATTTACGGTTGATGATATTACATGAATTAATTTTTAGTACATGTGTACGATGAAATCTTGTGTGAATTAGAATAAACATTTTATTTTTTTTATGGATTATGTTGATTGTTGTATGCTTTCAATGTCTTATTTCAATATTTTTAAGTTTTTTATGAAATTATTTGACTGAAATATATTTTTCTTCTATGTTTATTTTAATATTGTTTAGTAAGCGGGTTGGCCCGCCTAACCCGCGACCCAAGGTGGGTTGGGCTAGGTTGGCCATTTAGAGGCCCGCCAAAATGGCGGTTTGCGTGCTGGCCCGTCCCGTCAGCCCGTTTTGACATGTATAATTGCTATAAAGATTTTTTGCACATGTAGATATGGGTGGATGTTTGGGTTCGAATATTGGGTATTTGATCAGGTATTTTTTTTCTTAAAATGTAAGGTTCGGGTTTGTACCCAAATTTGACGGCCTGGTGTCGGGCGATAAAATTATATCCGACGCATATTGAATATTTTTTTAGGTTTTAAATTTTATAATTACTAATTAAATAAATATTACTCAAAAACATAAGGAAATAAAAAGTGAGATCGATAAATATTACTCGAAAATTTTTGTATTTCAAAAGGGAGATAAATTAATAAGACGAAGCAACAAAACAATTATAAAAATGTACAAGCATGAGATGTGCTGAGAGGACGAATTCTCCATTCAATTAACTCAGTAGCCAAATTTGGTTAAGAACACAGCTCATTCGCTGGCAATATAAGCTACCCTCCCTATCCTATCTTCTGTCATAGCACATCAAATGAATGATTCACAATTTTACTCCCTTCAAACATTTAAGAATTTCGATTCTGAATAGATTTGGGTTCAATAAAATATAAATTTTATTTGTATGATCCTTGATCAAGAGTTCGAAATAAGAAGAATATTAACGAGTTTTTAATAACCTGACACTGTTTCAAGTGACATATTATTGATCAATTGATAATTTATGTATCATATCTAATTTTTTCATTGTCTAATTATTTATTCATCTATTAATTATTTATTTTACATCAACCAAATAAATTATAATATTACTCTTAATAAATAATATTATTAGTTTTTTAAAATTATTAAAAGAACAAAATGATACTTTTTCATCTTATATCCGATTTGATTGATTAAATCAAGCAAATTATTATTTATCAATCAAATCAAATATTATATTAACTATATTTGTTTTTTCATATTAAATTATTTATGATAATATTATCATATCTTTGACTTCAAACGGTGCCTTAACACAGAGAACTCAGGATCCCAAGGTTTGGCTTAGAATATATGTATTTTTTTGGATAATTTGTATGCATCTATTTAAACATTTGGGTGCCAAGAAAATGATTTTGAGACTTTGTCAATAACCAGTCTTGATGTCTAGCGTTTGCACAGTCATTTGCGTGCCAAGAAAATGTCGTGTATTTTGATGATCACAGGGTTGTTACAATAGGATCTAAAACCCAAGATCTCATCACAAACTTGTTGTTCCTGAACGTTTGGATGACACATTGGATAGGTAATTGATGCCATCACTGATGGCAGATGGGCACTCCATTGGCTTGAGATATGACAGATTTTGTTTGGCCTTTCCAAACTTATCATAAGAACAAGAAGCCCTTTCAATTTTCATTGCCAAATCTCCACTAAATTTTCAAGAAAGATCTCCAAATCTTTTGAACATCTTTTTTTTACAAAAACAAATTGAACAGGGGAGATTTGCACGAATAGGTCCGTCCGTCTTTGCAAACAATTAGAGGCTCTAGTTTTGAAAGAAAAAAAAAAGAGAGATAATTTACCCATATTTATCAACGCAACTGCCCGCTCGTCTCATCAAAACCCACCTAAACATAAACCAGATTTTACAAGACCATATTTCACCAGATGGGAGATCACATGACATGACACAAACATATCATTCTAAAGCAAGTCCAAGATTTCAGTTTTTGGTAAAGTTCAGCCAACTCCAGAGTCTACTCTTTCGGCCAAATCGTCCTTCAAAGTAAAAACCACATCATCAAATGTCCAACGGTGATCACTCTATGTAAGAAACGAACCAGCTAACATCAGCATCATGAAACACCTTTTTCTGCTTTTGAAATATGTAAAAAAAAAAAATCAAGAATGAACTTGGATTAAATGCTTAGATTAGAATCAATCAAAGCAATCAAACATGAAACACAGCGTGCTCGGTTGAGGTAAGCCTGATCAACCAGTAAATGGGAAAGAGTTAGGCCATTGAAAACATATTGGAACATCATTTAGAACAATAAAAGCTTTTTATTTCATCACAAGGAATATAAAAAATTCGAGAAAACCGAAAACAGAGAATCAGTTCAGCCAAGAAAAGAACATAATCTAGCCATTATAATAAAGTCCAGGATCAAGAAAAATAGAGATCAGTTGTAATTCTAACTTTAAACAAAAGGGGCAATTTGCAATGAAAATGGCTAGCTCATCAAGCCCTGACAACCACAATGTTGTTGGGGTTGATGCTCTCAATGTAGTATCGATCACCAGAGTTCTGGCCAACAAAATAAGGACGATTAGGAAGAAACGCGAGATAGCCCGCAATCCCCACGGAATATCCTCCCTTCACTTTCTCCGCAACGAATCCTTTCACCCGACCATTTTTCTGATGTATTTTCTTCATCTCCATCCACGCTCTGTACTTCCGGAACTTCCGCGGCAGGAGGAGCTTTTCCTCGCCCTCCACGGAATCGTCCTGCCCCATCGCCTCGCTGAATCGGACGGCGGCTCGCTCCTTCGTCCGAGGATCTCCCGTCACTAAATCGATGAAGCAGCGCTCCAGCATCTGCATCTTCACTTCGGAATTACCGGAAGACGGGTTGAGAAACCCGACCCGGTTCGAGAAACTGGTTTTCTCGGGGGATTTTGGAGCTCCGGTCAGCTCGTTGCCGGTGCATATTCTTGGCGGGCCCAACCCGGCATCGATGATGTAGGTTTCATCCCTCAAGCGCACAACTTTGGCATGCAGGGCATTCCCGCTGCGCAAGAGGAAGCTGGAATTGGATCTTGGGAACAATCGGCTCATATACCCGCTCATCTTTTCGTTGAGTGGTGAAGTGAAGGGCTTTTAGGGTTCGGTTTCAGTTAGAGAGCAGCGACACAAGATTTTAATTATGACTCCATTCTCGGATGTAGGGATGCACACTCAGGCCGTGTTTTTTTTTCAAATATTTGATTTGTATTCGAGTATATCGAATTCGAATTAAATTTAAAATTTTTTTAAATTTTTTTGAGTTGATTTTAAATTCAAATTATATTGTTCGATAATTCGTAATTTGTTTGCTTGCGAGCTTCAATATTTTTAGTTAAAAAATATGATTGTCCATTAAATAAATATTATTTCTGACATTTATCTTCGAATAGCGCAAGAACATTTTCGAATATTTTGATCTGAGCTCGAAGTTGAGCCCTGAAGCACTTTACTGGAAAGAAGCTATCAATACATAAATATATTACATTGCGCAAAACTATACTTGGGAACTAGTGGATCTTTCACAATGTACCAAATTTTTTAGAGTGCAAATGGATCCTAAAAAGAAAATACAAATTAGATGGAAATTATGAAAATACAGGGCTAAACTGGTGAGTAAAGGCCATAGATAAGGCTTGAATTTTTTTTTATACATATTCACCAATTTAGAAAATAACTTCAATTTCGGGTACTAATTGCAATTGCATTTTTGCATAACATTGAAATACACTAAATGGATGTTAACTGCATTATTAAATAATGAACTTGAAAAAGAAAAATATGGAACAACCTGAAGATTACATTATTCAAGGTCAAGAAGGAAAAATGTGTCGGATTGTTAAATCTCTTTATGGACTTAAACAAATATGCAAACAGTAGAATGAGAAATTTGACAAAAGTCTGTACGATGAATATGTTGAGTCGATGCACTAGCAATCCTAGTGATGCTTATTTGAAGGTTTTGACGAGGGTGCTTAGATATTTAAGGCACACCTTAGAGTATAGACTACATTATACAAAATAACATACATTGCTAGAAGGATATAACGATGTTAATTGGATTTCTAACACCAAACACTCCAAATCCACTGGTGGCTATGTTTTTAGCATTGGTGGTGGCGCAATTTCTTGGAGGCCATTAAAACAAATCCGCATCGCTAGATCCACAAATAAATTTGAATTTATAGCAATAGATAAAACAGCAGAATGACTTCACAACTTTCTAGAGGATATTCTTTGTTGGACAAGTTCAGTGCCTATAATAATGATACATTGCAATAGTCAGTCGGCAATTGCAAGGACACAAAACAACATGTACAATTGTAAATTTCGACATATTAGTTGAAGACACAATACAGTACGACAATTGATCACAAATGGTGTTATATCTATTTGATACTCACTGAGAATTTTTAGGGTCCGATTCAGCAAGTGACACTAGTACAGACGCAGACTTCGAATTTGCCATGAGCCTGAAATCACAAAGAAGATCGTTAGAAGGGGGCCGTGAGGGTGTCTCGGCGTAGCCCATCTGACGCTCAAGTCAGAGATTGAAGATATAAGGGGAGAGCAGCTAAGGGTGCTGCTGAAAAAACAATATAGTGAATGTCTGAATTAAACACTCAAACCTGGTATTTATAGGAGAAGACATGGGCCTGTCATGGGCCCTCCACCTGTGTTAGGGATGGGGCGGGAGTTTGGGCCTGATCTCGATGTGTCCATTCCCGGGGTATCACCAGTCTTCCCCTCCCAAGTCGAACTGAATCGTAGGTTCGAAGTTCGATTAATTGTGTTGTCCTCGGTTTACAACATATGAGTCGTGTATTCTCCTCAAGTCGTTCATTAGTATCCAAAAACTTGGAATCAAATTAAATCATATTTTAATTCTGAAGTGCCAGATATGGTCCGGGCTTCTCCTATGAATAGAGGTCCCCTCTTCATTCAAATTTCCTCAACACAGAGCTTTTGACGTACTTCATTCACCGACTTTCCCTCGCCTACGTCGCATCAGCCCTAGCCGTTTCGCCCTGCTGCCATGGGCGCTCACCCTTGCTCGCGCTTGCCGCCTAGCCACCTCGTCCACAGCCGCATGCCCTCACCCATTGCTGCACATCGTCTCGCCCTGCTGCCCTGGGTGCTCACCCACGCCCCGGCCTGCCGCCAAGCCCACCTTTGCCAGCACGTCCTCCTCGCCCCTCGCCCTGCCTCCAACAATCTCACCCAGCGCCTCACCCCATCTCGCCCACACAGCGCTTCGCCCCTCGCCCAATCTCGCCTACATCGCACACTCGTCCCTCGCCCAGCCTCGCCTACGCTCCTTGTGCGCAGCCTTGCTCACGCCCCCTCGCCTTCGATTGCACGGTGCACCGGCCCTAGCCTCGCCCATGCAGCGTCCTCTCGCCATCTCGCCCACAGCCGCACACCCTCACCCCTGCCAGCATAGCATGTGCGCTCGCCTGGACGCCCTTGCCTCTCCCCGCAAGCCCTCGCCCTTCCTCGCCTTCACACCCGCACGCCTCAAGCTCTCTCGCCTCATCCATGCACCAGCCCCGCCAAGCAAAACCCCAACCACATGCCCACCACCTACATGCCCTCGCTTTCATGTCCGCACGCCTCAAGCTCTCTCGCCTCGCCCATGCACCAGCCTTGCCAAGCATAGCCCCGCTGCACCAGCCTCACCTATCTGCATGCACATCCTCGACCAGTACGTTGAGAATTTTATTTCGAATATGATACAATGGAGATATTCCGTCGCCCCCAAGCCCCCACGAGGTGGCTCTGCCCCCTCGACCCCTGCGACCTGAGTGGGCAGGTCGATCCCCGTAATTTTTGCAACAGTAAACATTGTTCGTTATCGACAAACTAAATAATTATGAAAATTGTTCTAACATAGTATGCCCTCGCGCAGTAGGTGAAGATTCAATTTCTTCCCTGATAGGCTCAGACCCCACCTCTTCTCCTCTACTAGGCTCAGACCCAGTAGGTAAAATTCAATTTTCAACTATCCACCTCTTTTCCTCTACTAAGCCCAACCGAAGTACGTAAAAATTAATTTCAATCTCCTCACATCTGCTCCTCTACTAGGCTCAGCTAAGTAGGTAAAATTTAATCTCAATCTCCTCATCTCTGCTCCTCTACTAGGCTCAGGCCAAGTAGGTAAAATTTAATTTCAATTTCATCGCCTCTGATCCTCTACTAGGCTCAGCCTAAGTAGGTAAAATTTAATCTTATTGTCCTCACCTCTGCTCCTCGACTAGGCTCAGCCCAAGTAGGTAAAATTTAATCTCAATCTCCTCACATATGCTACTCTACTAGGCTCAGCCCAAGTAGTTAAAATTCAATCACATTCTCCTCACCTCTGCTCTTCTACTAGGCTCATCCCAAGTAGGTAAAATTTAATCTCAATCTCCTCTGCTCCTCTACTAGGTTCAGCCCAATTAGGTAAAATTTAATTTCAATCTCCTCACCTTACTATGCTCAGCATAAGTAGGTAAAATTTAATCTCATTCTCATCACCTCTGCTCCTCTACTAGGCGATGTCCAAGTAGGTAAAATTTAATTTCAATTTCCTCACATCTACTCCTCTACTAGGCGATTTCATAGTAGAAAAATTAAATTTTTCTCCTCCACTTTGCTACTCTACTAGGCGATGCCTTAGTAGGAAAAATTTAATTTTTTTCCTGCACTCTGCTCTAATAGGCGATGTCTTAGTAGGAAAAATTTTATGTCTCTCCTCCACTCTGCTCCTCTACTAGGCGATGCCTTAGTAGGAAAATTTTATGTATTTCTCCCTCATCCTTTAACTCCTCTGCTAGGCAATACCTCAGCAGGAAAATAAAATTCTCCACCCTCACCCTCTAACTCATCTGCTAGGCGATACCTTAGGAGGCAAATTTTAATTTTCCTCCCTCACCCTCTGACTCCTCTGCTAGGCGATGCCTTAGCAGGAAAATTTTAGTTATCCGCCCTCACCCTCTGACTCTTCTGATAAGCGATGCCTTAGCTGGAAAATTTTAATTCTCCGTCCTCACCCTCTGACTCCTCTGCTAAGTGATGCCTTAGAAGGGTAATTTTAATTCTCAACCCTCACCCTCTAACTTCTCTGCTAAGCGACGCCTCAGCAGGAAAATAAAACTTCCACCTCCTCCCCCTCCGACTCCTTTGCTAGGCGATACTTTAGCAGGAAAATAAAACTTCCACCTCTTCATCCCCTGACTCCTCTGCTAGGCGATGCCTTAGTAGGAAAATAATAAATTCCAACTCCTCCCAACTCTTCTACTCTACTAGGCATAGCCTAAGCAGGTAAAATTTAACTGTTCTCCTCCCCAACTCTGCTCCTCTACTAGGCGCAGTCTAAGTAGGTAAATAAAGATTTCTCACTTTCATAATACAACAACATTCATGAACTGAAAAGAAGAACTTTATTTTATTGAATTCCAACTGATTACATGAGAAAATTCAAAGATGAAATAATCAACGATAAAATCAAGAATGATATTTCCTAAGGTGGTAAGCATTCCAGGGCCTCTTTAAAGCCTTGCCTTAAGCATTCTCCAAGTAATAAGTTCCAGAATTAAATTTCTCGATTACTCTTAAAAGACCACCCCACTTTGAGTCCAACTTTCCCCTTTGCTTTTCTTGTACCTCCACCAGGACCAAATCACCTCCTTCTTCTTTTCCTAATAATGTTAACCTCCACACGCGCTCTTTTTCCCTCCTCCCTCACTGCCCCTTCATAACACCGACGCGCGACTTTTTGGTCTCCGCACAAGACTCCAACCCCTTTTCCCACATGAAACTTAAGTTTTTGATGATAAGTGGAAGCTATAGCTCTGAAATCCTTTAAGGCTGGCCGTCCTAGAATTTCATTATATGCTGACGGGGTATCCACCACGGTGAAGGCTATCATTTTTGTTACTCGCCGAGGATCAGTTCCCAAGGATAGGGAAAGAACAATCTGACCCAAAGATGAGATGACATGTCCTCCAAACCCATACAACAGGGTGGAGACCGGCTCAAACTCAAATCCCTCCACCTTCATTTGATCCAACGTGCTCTTGAACAAGACGTTTACGGAGCTACCATTATCAATAAATATTCTCGCCACATCATAATTGACAATAGTGGCCCTAACCACCAAGGCATCGTTATGTGGAGTCACAACGCGTCGAAGGTCTTCCGGCCCAAAGCTGGTGACGGGGTCTTGTGGTAAGTCTGCATCTCTGTATATCTCAAAGTTCTCCAACCTTCTTCTGTGTGCTTTCCGAGCTCGCCCAGAGTCTTCATCAGTAGCACCCCCAAGATCATATGAATCATTCCTTTTGTAGGAGGGTTGTCTTCATTCATTCTCCTCCTCGGATTAACAGGCTCTCGAGGAACATCTTGATCTCGCCCTTCCCTTCTCTGCTCCTCGACCCTCTGATCTATCCACGGAGGGCCTCGACCTTGCCTGGGGGACGGGCGAGACCTTGGTCGACTATCGTATTAGGATCCTTCTTGTCTGTCCCGCAGAGGCAATCTAGCACTGTTCTCAACCCTTTGAGACTTCTCCCACCTCCCTTCGGGCTCCCTCACCTCCATGACCTTGTCACAATTCCTATTCAGAGGAACATGGGATGAGAATTGTCTCCTTCCCCTAGCCTTATCCTCCTCCCCATCTCCCGCACCTCTCTTCCTACCTCCCCTCTCTGCTCCCTCATCTCTACTTCCTCCAGACCGCTGCTCCATCCTCTTATGCCGCTGTGCATCTTCTAGATTTACGTGTTTGTTCGCCCGAGATAACAGATCATCATAACTTGATGGAAATTTCTTGACCAACGATTTAAAGAACTCTCCTCCTCTCAGTCCTTGGGTAAAGACACTTATCATGATGTCAGGGGTAGCCGTTTGTATCTCCAGCGCTTCATTGTTGAAACGCTGGATGAACTATCGCAAAGTTTCTGCTTCTTGCTGCTTCATCACAAACAAGCTCATGTAATTTTTCTGGTGCCTTTTGCTACTAGCAAACCTGTGCAAGAAAGTAGTGAAAAAATCTTTGAATGATTATATGGAGTTGGGTTGCAGGGTGTTAAACCATTGTTGGGCTGACCTCACCAGCGTGCCCAGAAACAACCTGCACCTAACTCCATTTGAGTACTAATACAACAGAGACGCATTCTCAAACCTCTCCATGTGTTCCTTTGGGTCAGTATGTCCATCATATTCCCTCACGTTTGACTGTCGGAAATTTGGAGGAAGCCCTTCTTCCAAAATGGCGAGGGAAAAGTACTTTCTTTCTTGGGCTCTGCATATCTATTCCCCAATCGCTGCCTTAACATCCATATCTCCCTCCACATCTCTTCCATCTCCGGATTCTCCTCCCTTGGAAGGGGTCGCGTCTCTTCAACCCTGCTCTGATGGCCCTCAACATTCTCCTTCCGCTCCTGGCGAGTGGCTTGTCCTTCAGCAAACATAGACTCATGGTTCCTCTTCATGACCTCGTCTACTGTCTTGGTGATGAACTGATCCAATTGTTCTAGGGTCAAGTTCCCCACATTCTCATGGGTACGAAGCTGTTCGGCCCTCGTTTCAGGACGAGGTTGTTTGTCTCTCGTCTCAGGGCGAGGTTGTTTACATCATGTCTCCTCAATAAGAGGCTGCTCGGGCCTCATCGGAGGACGCGACGACACTGAATTAGTTTTTCTGCTCCCTCTCTGACCTACCATCTCTACGTCTCAACTCAAGTTTCTCACAGACGGCGCCAAGTGATACTCACTGAAAATTTAGAGTCCGATTCAGCAAGTGACACTAGTTCAGACGCAGGCTTCGAATTTTCCCTGAGCCTGAAATCACGAAAAAGACCGTTAGAAGGGGGAAGGGAGGGTGTCCCGGCTTAGCCCTTACGATGCTTAAGTCAGAGACTGAGGATATAAGGGGAGAGCAGCTAAGGGTGCTGCTGAAAAAACAATATAGTGAATGCCTGAATTAAATACTCAAACCAGATATTTATAGGAGAATACCTGGGCCTGTCATGGGCCCTCCAACTATGTTAAGATAGGCCGGGAGTTTGGGCCTGATCTCGATGGGTCCATTCCCGAGGTTTCACTATTGATTATGTCAAATAAAATGATAACTTGACGGATCCGCTTATGAAAGCATTGAATAGAGAGATCAAGTGTACACCTTGTCTAGAGGAATGAGTTTAAAACCTAAAAATAAAGTTCTCATAGTGGAAATTCAACCTCGTTGATTGGAAATTATAATATATTGGTTCAATGAGACGAATAAATTATGAAAAACTTGAGCTAACATTCGAAAATTTTCTCTTCTCGTTCCTAGGACAATAAGTGTTGTTGTCTACCAATATAGTGAAGTTAAATATTGGAAATTTAATGGTTCATCAGCTTTTAAAATGAGGAGTATGGTAGTATAGTCGTAAAAAGAGACTATCTATATAAGTGTGAGGACGGATCATCTCAACGAAACACTTATGAATCCAAAACGTGATCCATAGCCAAAAAGGACACAACCGATAAAGAACCAAATGGAAATGGTAGGAAAGTTACCGTATAAATATTTTTGTCTGGTTTTACACAAACCACCAAGAAGTTCAAGAAATCAAGTTCACTTCATGGCCGAGTAAACCCGATAGTACTCTACTAAAAAATGTTCAAATCCAAAAACCACATATAGTAATGCAATAATTTTTCAGCGTATATTTGTCTTTTGACATCATGTGTATTAATGTATTAATTTTATTCATGTGAGAGATTTTTGAAATGTTTTAAGACTTAATGACTAGAAATTAAACAAAAATAGATGCATGAAAACTCAAAAGATTTTTCCATGCACTAGGGGAGACGTTGAGGAACAGGAAGGAGTGCCTCAGCGCCCCATGTGAGGCCTGGAACAATCCAGGTCATAGAGGAGGCGCTAAGAGGCGCCTAAGCAAGGCTATAGCTCAGTCGTACTGATGCTATAACATAAATAATACTCTATGTCATGTGTCACTCGTTTTTTACTTAAAATAATATAGAGTAATAAAAGCTTGGAGTACTGAAATTAAACAGTCACGATAATATTTGTTTTTATTCTCAAGACATTCTTTGATAATCGGATTTGTTGTTTGTTGTTTTTCACCATTTAAGGAAACATGTAAAAGACCACATGGTATTACGACTCCGTGGAGATCTTAGATTTATCAATAAAGACTTCCTTTCTCTGAATTCGGTAGACACATAAAAACATAGTGTAACGTCCCGAAAATTTGAAGGGTCACGTAAACCACATGCATGGAAGTTATTAAATTTTTTGGTATTTTATTAAATTCTTTTAAAGCATAAAATGCATATTTATTTTATTAATTTATATTTAATTATTTTTATGCATTTTATGCATTACTATTGCATGATAGAATTTATTTCACGAAATTTTAAAGGTATATGCATTAAAGATTTTTAAGTTTCATTTCGCGCTCGAACGAGGATCGGAGACCGAAAATTTTCAGGAAAATTATTTTAATTACATGATTTGTTTTTAAATATTAATTTAAGATGTTTTAAAGGTATTTTTCAAGAATTGGGATTTATTGTGTATTTTTAACCGTAAGATTTTAATTTTTATCGGTACACAAATTTTATCGAATCGGGGGACTTTTTGAGGGTTCGGTTAATATTTTCAAAAACTTTCAAACACGAAATATTTTTCAAGAGTATGTTTGAAATTAATGGGCCTACTTTTAAGTTGATTGGACTTAAAATTCTTTTTAATCTCTTAAATAGCAATTTAGGGCCATTATCTATTAATTAATTATTTAATTAATATATAAGGACCCATTATACCTACCATCATCACTCCCACAACCGACACTTTCCCCTCCATCATAATTCCCTTTTCGTTTTCAGTAAACCATCAGCAAAGTTTTTCTTACATTGTTCTTTCAAGAAAGGTTCACTCCCCGCTCCTCCGGCGCCTCCCGACGCGAAATTTTTCAAGTTTTCGAGCATAAATCATCAAGGCACGCACGTATCACCCTTCTCTCTTCACACACGCTGATATTAGGCTGAAATTTTATACAAATGCATGAAGTATTTCTATCTAACTCAGTATCACGTTTTTATGCGAGAATTTGCTATGTATTGCATCTTTGTGTTAACCACTCACGTTTTCTTTATGTTGCTCACGTTTTCTTCTCCTGTTTGTGGAAGGGGGCTGTCAAAGGGTGAGTCTGAGGTATGTTATCATCGACAAGGAGAGGAGTGTAGGCTGGAAACAAGACCACACCGCGTCGAGTAAGGGTGGTCCATGGTTCTTGATTATTAGATCGAAAGTGGGTAGATCGGTGAAGTGGAAAGGACCAGCGTTGCTTGGGCCATACCAAACCATGGATCAGACCCTGAGGGGTCTGAACCACGGTCTGGAAAGGCTCGGCTAGCGCTGGGACGAGCCACAAAGCCGTTCGAGTTCGGGGAAAGAAGTTGGTCGTGTAGGATGCATGAGGTGATTACCGATCGGGTGAGATGTTCTTCGTGCCTGGGGGTGTAGCTGTTGTTCTTTTGGGTCCAGAGGAGTCCTAGGATGGTCTAGGGGAAGCCGAGTCATGGCTGGTTCATCGGGTCTAGGCTAGGAACGAAATAAAATGAGGGTTAGTGCACTAGGTAGAGGCGTGCAGATTCTGAAATTTCCAGCAGCATACCAGCAAGTTTTTTAAGGGTTCTAAGGGGTTCGAATTGGGTGGATTCAGGTCTGGTATAGTGTTGTTAAGTCATGTTTTAAGTTTGGTAAAATTCGGTTAAATTTCGAGTCGATTCAGGTTAAAATCGGGACCCCAGTGCAAGTTTTAAAACGAATGGATTAAGTTATGAAATGAACTCGATATTACATCTAGGAATGATTATAAATATGTTTTGGGATGTTTGAAGGAGTTTGGTAAGTTTCAGATCAAAATAATGAGTTTTGGTTTTATCCGGGATTTAATCGCCGCACGAAACATTAATTAAAGAATTAATTGAAACGAATAGATTTAAGCTTAATAAAATTATGGAAAATTATATTTAAGCTTAAATAGTTATTAGAAGTCTAAGTTTTTAAATTGGAAATTTTATGCTAATGTTTGGTTTAATTCGTGATTAAAACGCATTAATATGTTATAGTTAAAGATTAATTTAAAAGTCATCGATTTAGGCCAAATAAAAATATGGGAAAATTCTTGTAGGCTTAAATAATTATTTGGGACATGTTAGAGTAAATGGAATTAAGAAAATGTCAAAGAAGTGAAATTTTACGTCTATGGGCAAAATGGTAATTTTTGGGTTTCCAGGGGCAAAATGTTCATTTTGCATCTGGGGTTAGATGTTGGTCCTGGCAGCGCCCTGAGCACAAATTTATGATATTTTAAATGTTCATGCATCATGATTCACGATTTTTAAGATTTTATAAAAATATACGTTGCATGCTTGAATTTAAAGGAAATTGCATTTATACATGAATTTTATAAATGATGAAAATGATAATGTTTTGAATGACGGGAATTAGTTGTGGCTATCTAAGTATATGTAAATGTTTAAGACGTTATGTAAATGCTGATGATGATGATGAGGCCTAGGCACAGTGGATGGGTAATCCTGTCACTGATGTCCGACAGCCGCCGGGTACCGCGGTTCTATGTATTATGGATCCATCGTAAATGATGAATGATGTACGATAGTCACCTCTAATGAACTGAATTCACCAATGATAAATGATGAAAGATGAATGATGAACGATGAACGATGAATTATGAACGATAAACGATGAATGATGAATGATGATTAACGATGAGCTGTTTTGACACGTCATGATTTTATACGACACGTTTATGTTCATGTTTTAAAGTTCATGAAAGGTATGTTGGCATATGATTTTACACGACACGTTTATGTTCATGTTTTAAAGTTCATGAAAGGTATGTTGGCATATGATTTTACACGACACGTTTACGTATATGATGACATGACATGCTTTAATACGATATGATTTTACACAACACGTTTACGTTATGCTTTTAAGTTCATGAAAGATATGTTGAGTATGATAATTTTCACTGTTGTGTGCTATGTATATGTACTTGTTATTCCTGGTACAGGCGTGTTGAGTCTTTAGACTCACTAGGCATGTGTGATGCAGGTGATGTTGAGGATCGGGTTGAGTTTAGAAGGGGGGGTTGAATAAACTCAATGGCCAACTTATTAAATTTTTTCGAATGATGTGCTAAAATCCTGTTAGAGATTTTAACGATTCTTGTTCAAGTATAAAGACCAGCAGATCACAAGATAATGTGCGAAAAACGATCTGTTGGTTAGTGGGTGAAAAATAATAAAGCCGAAAAGCAGTAGATAGCACAAGGTTTGTTTTTGGAAGTTCGAAGATGAATCTTCTACGTCTCCCCTTCTTCTGTTTCCAGAAGATATCACTAAAAGACTTTGGTGAATACAGCACAACAATTGTACACACCCACTTCAACAGGACTTACCCTTCGCCTATTGAAACTCTTAGCTTTACAACTCAACTTCTTGAATGATCTTAAGTTCTGGAAAAGACTCTTTTCCAGTTACAAATTCTTCTATCAATGAAATAGTGAAGTGAATAGCTTGAGAAGATATAACGAAAAATAGCTAGCACAATATGATCTCAATGATCAAGAGTATGCAATGAAGCGTGTGCTGCTTTTTCAGTGTTTGAGCTCTTTAGATAACTGAAAGTTCTAACAATGCTCGAATGATGTTTTTCAATTCAGATTTTTGTTCAATGCTACGTACTACTTCACGAAATCCTTCATCTCCATATATAGGCTCTATTCAACATTCAAAAACTGAACGGTTCTTTTCTTTTTGGTGGTTCAGCTTTATTGCTTAAAATGGACCCTGCAGAATACATCAAAAGTAATCAGTCGCAGTTCATACCAAAAATGGTATACCGTCTTAAATGTTCTTGTATAGCATTTAATGACATTTAATGAAGCAATAAATGCTGGTATCACGTTAATAGATCAACGGTAATATTTAGAGACTTTGAGATACGCAAGATTCTGTTAGTGTATATTTCGAATTTTGTATCCTTCTAGTTCTGGATTTAGCTAAGCAACAGTACTTGACAAGTGCTACAAGTGCTTCTGTTTTTCTGCTATTTTACATCTACTGGTTTTGTACTAAGCCAGCATCTACTGGTTTTTACTAGCATCTCCACTTTTACTAGCATCTCCACAACAAATTTAAGTCTAACAGGTGAGCTAAATGCTGAGGAGACTGGAGGTGCCGAACTCTGAGTAGGCAGACTTGGTGGGGTGACACGACCCGAGGACCACATGTTTTCCGCATTACGATTTATGAGATTGAGAGGAGATGAATATTTTCATACGTTGATGATTTTAATATTTTTATACGTTTATGTTCACGTATGATTTTGAATGTTTGATTATTTTAGACTGCACTATTTTTAATGTCAAATATTTAAGATCAAATGTTATATTTTTCTAAATGTAAATTTATAATCGAAAATGCTTCTAGAAAAAAAAAATATTTCCGCACTTTTAAAGCGGGTAGATGTGACAGTTGGTATCAGAGCAAGGGTCCTATATAGGGTGTGCCACCGCCAGTTTCTGCCGCTTAGTATTCAAGCCTCAAGTCTGTAAGCTTTTATGATTTAAATGTTTTATATGATTTACTCTTATCACCTGCATGTTAACATGATTTACGCTTTATGACGATCTACGGTATATGTTTTCGAATTTACCAAACTTTGGGATTAAATTTTTAGTTTTGAGAATTTTAAGGTTTAATGAGGCCAATTCGAAAATTTTATGGAAAAAAATGCAAATTTCGAGGAGTTATAAGGCCAAAATTGTAATATTTGAGAATTTTAAGGACCAAATTGCAAATTTTGAAATTTTGAGAATTAAATTCGAACTTACGAGGAACACTTGGGAAAAATCAGTAATTTTCGAGGTTATGAGAATTGATCTTTGCTCTAATAATCTTAAGATTATTGAATTTTATGTTACGAGGAACCTATAAAATGGGATTAAGAACGCCAAGAACTTATGGGTAATTGTTGGATTCTCGAGATTTTAGGACAAATTCAGATAATATTCGAGGAAAGTAAGAACTAATTTTGAAATTTTTTGAGAAATTTTGGGGATTTATTTAGCAGTAAGTGAGAAGCGAATGGTTAAAATGACCGGAATTTTTGATGATTTTGATTTGAAGGTATATTTGGAACCTTAAGATATCTGGGTTATAATGTTATAAGAAATGATAATCAAAGACATAGTAGGATGAATCAATCTTGGGCTTGAAAATTTAAGTGTTAGTGAAATAATGATGTGGAAAATTAAGAATTTAAAGTGATGACAATTTAATGTGAAATTGATCAGTTAGTTAAGTTATAAGAGTAGACATGAAGCTAACAAAATTTTGAGAAACTTAAGTTTGATGTATCATAAGTTTTAATCATGATCTTAAGAGTTAAAAATTATACATTGGTTGGAATTTAAATTTTCTAAAAAAAATGGGTATGATTGATGGTTAGGTTACTTGATAGACGCATGTAAGAATTGAGGTAGACATCTTGTCTTGAGGAATTCATGGAAGTCATTAAGAAACTTGGGAACAAGCGAATATGTGTGTGAGAATTATGTTATCTATTATCATTCGGGATGCGTAAGCTTGAATTTCAAGTTTAGGAGATAGATGTTCATACGAAAATTTTGGGTAAAATAAAAACAAAAGGGAATTAGTTGTGTCAACATAGGTTACCGATAGACGAATATTAAGGCTTTTATCGAGTAAGAAATATAAAATCTTGGCATGGGGATTCTACAACTCTATGGTTCATAAGTGAAGTTGATTTACTAGAGTTAGTCTAAATCTACCATGGGATAACTTATTAAGCTTTATACGCTAGTACTAATTAAGCATTGAGGATATGTAAGAATGTGACATTCGTTTCAATGAGGAAAGTCCAAGAGTCTTAGGTCTCAACTATATTGTAATTGGGAAGAGAATAGTTTAAGTATGTATTTGATATTAGGAGCGTTTTATTATCAAGGTAGAAGATCGATGTTGTATATTTTGGGTTTTATGGATTAACGCTACTTGAATTTAAGATTTGCAACAGCGTTATATTGGGATGTAATTCTAAATAGTTAAGTTATTTAAGTTTGGTGTGGTAAGATAAAGATTCGATTCAAGGATATTAGGCTAATATTATTATGAGGTTGAGATAAGGTTTAACTTTTAAGTGTTTTACCAATATAGAAGTCGATTAGAAAATTTTGGTGCTAAGATCTCCTAAGTCGAATTGCATGAATGCCAATACTTGGATTTGAATCTTTAACATATCTTGAGTTCAATAAATTTAAGAAAGGGTGCTGTTAAGATTTCAATATTAAAATATAATAGGTCAATAAACATCTTGGGTATATTATAAGGAAAGTAATATGCGATAAGTTCGGACTGTCATTTCTAATATTGGGAATTTTGAGAAAAGTTGAAATTCGATGTTATAGAATAAGGGAACTAGTTCACCATGGGTCGTTATAAATTAAGTTTCACAAACGAGGATTTTGACAGGCAAAATAATTAGGATCGAGGAGACATAAGGACATCTTAAAATTTATTATTTTATCAGAGTAGCGCGGCGATGTGAACTATTGGGATACTAAAACTAAGTCTAAACTTTTTGATTATTAAGGATAAGCGAATTTCGGGGACGATATTCAATTTAAGGGGGGGATATTGTAACGTCCCGAAAATTTGAAGGGTCACGTAAACCACATGCATGGAAGTTATTAAATTTCTTTGGTATTTTATTAAATTCTTTTAAAGCATAAAATGCATATTTATTTTATTAATTTGTGTTTAATTATTTTTATGCATTTTATGCATTACTATTGCATGATAGAATTTATTTCACGAAATTTTAAAGGTATATGCATTAAAGATTTTTAAATTTCATTTCGCGCTCGAACGAGAATCGGAGACCGGAGAATTTTCAGGAAAATTATTTTAATTACATGATTTGTTTTTAAATATTAATTTAAGATGTTTTAAAGGTATTTTTCAAGAATTGGGATTTATTGTGTATTTTTAACAGCAAGATTTTAATATTTATCGGTACGCAAATTTTATCGAATCGAGGGACTTTTTGAGGGTTCGGTTAATATTTTCAAAAACTTTCAAACACGAAATATTTTTCAAGAGTATGTTTGAAATTAATGGGCCTACTTTTAAGTTGATTGGACTTAAAATTCTTTTTAATCTCTTAAATAGCAATTTAGGACCATAAGGACCCATTATACCTACCATCATCACTCCCACAACCGACACTTTCCCCTCCATCATAATTCCCTTTTCGTTTTCAGTAAACCATCAGCAAAGTTTTTCTTACATTGTTCTTTCAAGAAAGGTTCACTCCCCGCTCCTCCGGCGCCTCCCGACGCGAAATTCTTCAAGTTTTCGAGCATAAATCATCAAGGCACGCACGTATCACCCTTCTCTCTTCACACACGCTGATATTAGGCTGAAATTTTATACAAATGCATGAAGTATTTCTATCTAACTCAGTATCACGTTTTTATGCGAGAATTTGCTATGTATTGCATCTTTGTGTTAACCACTCACGTTTTCTTTATGTTGCTCACGTTTTCTTCTCCTGTTTGTGCAAGGGCACTGTCAAAGGGTGAGATTGAGGTATGTTATCACCGACAAGGAGAGGAGTGTAGGCTGGAAACAAGACCACACCGCGTCGAGTAAGGGTGGTCCATGGTTCTTGATTATTAGATCGAAAGTGGGTAGATCGGTGAAGTGGAAAGGACCAGCATTGCTTGGGCCATACCAAACCATGGACCAGACCTTGAGGGGTCTAAACCACGGTCTGGAAAGGCTCGGCTAGCGCTGGGACGAGCCACAAAGCCGTTCGAGTTCGGGGAAAGAAGTTGGTCGTGTAGGATGCATGAGGTGATTACCGATCGGGTGAGCTGTCCTTCGTGCCTGGGGGTGTATCCGTGGTTCCTTTGGGTCCAGAGGAGTCCTAGGATGGTCTAGGGGAAGCCGAGTCATGGCTGGTTCATCGGGTCTAGGCTAGGAACTAAATAAAATGAGGGTTAGTGCACTAGGTAGAGGCGTGCAGATTCTGAAATTTCCAACAGCATACCAGCAAGTTTTTTTAAGGTTCTAAGGGGTTCGAATTGGGTGGATTCAGGTCTGGTATAGTGTTGTTAAGTCATGTTTTAAGTTTGGTAAAATTCGGTTAAATTTCGAGTCGATTCGGGTTAAAATCGGGACCCCGGTGCAAGTTTTAAAACGAATGGATTAAGTTATGAAATGAACTCGATATTACATCTAGTAATGATTATAAATATGTTTTGGGATGTTTTAAGGAGTTTGGTAAGTTTCGGATCAAAATAATGAGTTTTGGTTTTACCCGGGATTTAATCGCCGCACGAAACGTTAATTAAAGAATTAATTGAAACGAATAGATTTAAGCTTAATAAAATTATGAAAAATTATATTTAAGCTTAAATAATTATTAGAAGTCTAAGTTTTTAAATTGGGAATTTTATGCTAAGGTTTGGTTTAATTCGGGATTAAAACGCATTAATATGTTATAGTTAAAGATTAATTTAAAAGTCATCGATTTAAGCCAAATAAAAATATGAAAAAATTCGTGTAGGCTTAAATAATTATTTGGAACATGTTAGAGTCAATGGAATTAAGAAAATGTCAATGAGTAAAATTTTACGTCTATGGGCAAAATGGTAATTTTTGGGTTTCCAGGGGCAAAATGTTCATTTTGCATCTAGGGTTAGATGTTGGTCATGGCAGCGCCCTGAGCACAAATTTATGATATTTTAAATATTCATGCATCATGATTCACGATTTTTAAGATTTTATAAAAATATACGTTGCATGCTTGAATTTAAAGGAAATTGCATTTATACATGAATTTTATAAGTGATGAAAATGATAATGTTTTGAATGACGGGAATTAGTTGTGGCTATCGAAGTATATGTAAATGTTTAAGACATATATGTAAATGCTGATGATGATGATGAGGCCTAGGCACAGTGGATGGGTAATCATGTCACTGATGTTCGACAGCCGCCGAGTACCGCGGTTCTATATTTGATGGATCCATCGTAAATGATGAATGATGTACGATAGTCACCTCTAATTAACTGAATTCATCAATGATAAATGATGAAAGATGAATGATGAACGATGAATGATGAACGATGAACGATAAACGATGAATGATGAATGATGATTAACGATGAGCTGTTTTGACACATCATGATTTTATACGACACGTTTATGTTCATGTTTTAAAGTTCATGAAAGGTATGTTGGCATATGATTTTACACGATACGTTTACGTATATGATGACATGGCATGCTTTAATACGATATGATTTTATACAACACGTTTACGTTATGATTTTAAGTTCATGAAAGATATGTTGAGTATGATATTTTTCACTGTTGTGTGCTATGTATATGTACTTGTTATTCCTGGTACAGGCGTGTTGAGTCTTTTGACTCAATAGTCGTGTGTGATGTAGGTGAGCTAAATGCTGAGGAGACTGGAGGTGCTGAACTCTGAGTAGGCAGACTTGGTGGAGTGACACGACCCGAGGACCACATGTTTTCCGCATTACGATTTATGAGATTGAGAGGAAATGAATATTTTCATACGTTGATGATTTTAAGATTTTTATACGTTTATGTTCACGTATGATTTTGAATGTTTGATTATTTTAGACTGCACTATTTTTAATGTCAAATATTTAAGATCAAATGTTATATTTTTCTAAATGTAAATTTATAATCGAAAATGCTTATAAAAAAAATATTTCCGCACTTTTAAAACGGGTAGACGTGACACATAGAATATGTCTTCTGAAATATACGTGAAGGGTCATCTAAAATTAGTTTGCTGGATTTCTTATTTGCTGAATTTTAACACTTATATATTTTTATGATTTATGACTTATCGGAAAAACTTATAAATACCCAACACATTATTGAGGTTGAGGAAACTAAAATAATTAATTTTTGTGTAATAATATATTTTTAAAATAATAGAAGTACCTTCCAAAACTACAAATATACTATATTTTCATTTAATAAAAAATATTAAAATCTATTTTTAATAAACTTGAGCATTTCCAAAAAAATTAAAATAAAAAATATTTCTTTAAGTTTATTGAGGTTTAATTTTTTAAATATTATATCACTCCTAATATATAATTATTATAAAAAATCATAATAAACAAAGTTAAAAAAAGGGCAACTTACGTATCAGTACAAGAATCTTTCAAATTTTAAATTTAGTACCTAGCTTCCCATAATACCCCTCAACCCCATTTGAGTAATTGTTTTCCTCTTTTTTAAACAATGACCCATCTTGCTTCCGTAAAATAAATTAAATCTTTTACCTCTTTGACCGGAGTACCGCCGGGTTATATCCACCGTATTTTACGAACTGCTCCTCACAGTTCAACCACACGATCGCAACCGATGGTTACAGACGCAGATTCCTTCAGTAGTATTTGGCACAACTCTAATTCGTTTCCTACCTTAGAGTGTACAATAAAAGATAAAATTTTGAAAATAATACATGAGAGGGGCTAAGAACAAAGATCTCTTTATTCAAACACAAACATTTTATTAGTACATAGTAACCTCCTGTAGAGGAGGAGAAACTTGTTTATAGTAGCTGAACTCACTACACACATATACTTGAAAGAAAATTATTACAAATGATTTGTAGAAAAATGAAGAGGTTGATCGATGCCTTCATCTTCCTTCTGCTTCCTTATTCATAGAAGGCTTCCTTCGGATTTGAAACTCGGATTTCAAATCTTCATAAGCCTTTACAGCTTGCTTGGGGACCATTGAGTGGTCCATTGAGATGGTGGTTGAGTGGTCCATTGGGATGGTCCCTCCACCTTTCTTGATTTGTCTTCTTCTAGATCATCAATCTAGAGATAGTCATTTCTTGAATTTTGATCTGCCTGCATAAATAGTTTATATGCATCTGGATCAGATCAGCTTGTATCTCCCTTCCTATTTCTTTGAGCCGTTTATAATAATCGTTGGAATTTTTCAGCTCTTTTCTTGTTGCCTTAATCCTTCTTCCGGAAACTTTGAGATATGAAAAATACATTTTCTTTTGTTTCCAGTTTTGGTTTAAGTCTGTCGTGTTTTACTGGTTCCCATCTGTCATTATTTATCGATGAAAATTTCGGGACCAGTTATCTTGCTTTTATTCATTGGATTCCCTTTTTAAATTAGGTATTCAATGATCTTTGTCTTTTACCACTCATTATTAGTGGTTTTTTGTGTCATCTTCCACCTATTATTGGTAGTCCTTGTCCTTCCACTCACATGGTGGGTTTTATTTTTGCTAGTGGGCTGATCACATGTACACCTTTAATTTTGTCGAGGAATCTTTGGTTTTCGTTGTCCTCGAGGAAAACGTGAAGGTGGTCCATCCCCACTTGTGCTTGTGTCGGTAAAGTGTTTCCGATCAGATCTCGGTTTGAATCCTTTACCGAATTCAAGTTCCTTCTGGTTTTGGCATTCAAGGCAGATGTTCTCTGACCATCTTCCTACATGTGCCATGTTACAGAATTTCCAACGAGTTTCTTTACTTGCCGGCAGCTTGCTGTTCCACAAAAGATTTCTCTTTTTCTCGAATAAATCTTTTGCAAAAATTGTTGTTTTTCCTGTCATAGTGTTTAACAGGAATGATCCGTTCACTGAATGATTATAAAATTTGAACGGGAACTTGACTTTGTCCATCTCAGTGAGACAGACCCATAGACCCCAAGCTCTTCTGGTAGAAATGCCATCTTCAGTAATTGAAGCAACCAGGGGTGTTTCTTCTGTTGGAGGATCCTTAATAAATTTTTGAACATTTGTATCTGGCCTCCTTAACTCTATGAAATGAAAGGCTTCGTGAGAACCTTTCACTGTTGGTTCTGGTGCTGCACTGAAAAAGTATAGCTCCAAAACATCTCCTCTGGACAAATAATCATTATTCGCCCAAGTTTCATGAACAACTTCCTGGATCCATTTTGGTAATCCTGAAATTTCCGGAAAGCTTGGTGATGTAGTATAAACTGAGGCAAGAGCCCCGAATTCATACCATGCTTTGACCTCCTTTGGATATGAATTTGGTTTCATCCATACCCTGGGATATTTTCCTGAAACATCAACCCTATTGGTAGCTGGGTTAATGCCAATTCTTGTTTTTAATTTCTCCCAATTCTGTTGATAAACCTGAAATGGAGAAATTGTTGCTTCGTTAGTACCAACCTTAGTTTTGCCTTTGTCAATACGAGGCCTAAGGTTGATCTCTCCCTCTTCAATCCCTGAGGTGAAGGGTTGACTTGAAGACTCAAGATAAGGATCAGGAGTCTCAATTTTTGTTTCAGCCGATTCATCTGGTGATGATCCCGACTTAAAACTTGTGCAAGGGGTATTTGAATCCCCCGCTACAGGTATATAGTCCTGTACTCGAAAACTCTCCATTTGGGAAACCAATGGCTTCTCAATGCCTTGGAGGATAGGCCTTTGCATTACAGACCATAACTGAGTATATGCCTGTAAACAACCTGTAATTCGATCAGAGACAATTCTCTTATCGGCTTGTTGTAGCCTTCCCGCAACTTCTGCGTTAACGGCCAACTTGTTGAACCCGGTTTGAAGCATTTCAAGGTGTTCCCTCAAATGCCTCTGCATCTTGATAATAGCATCAATGTCAATGATGTTCATCTCTTGTTAAAAAATCTGCAAGAATATTTTCATGAGATTTTTTTATCACAATATCAAAAATATAATTATGACATAGTGCTTGCTATCGTAATAATCTAGCCTTCTCAGGTTTAGACTCAATTATATTCCTTAAAAAAGCTTTAACTTGTGTGTTGTCAACTTTCAAAGTGAATTTCTTTGCAAATAAGAATAATGGCCATTTTTCAAAAGCCCTTTTTACTGCATAAAATTCCTTCTCATTGATATGCCATCTAATGGCTTCTGCATCTGAGAATAATCCACTGCAGTATCTGCATGGTTGTTCTCCATCTGGTGTGAGCTTAGTAAGAACTGCTGCCCACCAATGATCACTAGCATCGATATACAGTACCAGATCATCTTCGTCTTGAGGAATAGCCATTTTTGGAAGATTTTTACAAACCTCCTTTAAATGGATAAGTTCTTCCGTGTGTTCTTTTGTCCATATAAATCTTGGATCTTTTTTCAATAATGGACTGAACACCTTCCTGTGTTTTGCTAGATTTTTAATAAACATCCCAACAAAATTAACAACTCCTAAGAAACTTTGAAGTTGCTTCTTGTCTTTGAGATTTTCTGGAAAATTCTGCACTTTTTCCACTATGTGTTCTTGCAGAATTATTCCTGATTCATCGATTTCAATTCCGAGGAATTCAATCTTCCTAGTAGCAATGACTGCTTTCTTTTCAGATAAAACCAGTCCTTCTTTCTTGCAAACTTTAGAGAAAATCTCCAAATGCTTAACATGTTCATTCATATCTTTGGATGCTATTAAAACATCATCAATATAAACAAACATAAATTTAAAATAATCTTTAAAAAGATTATCCATTTTTCTTTGAAATATCTGGAGTGAATTGGCCAATCCCATTGGTAACACTTCCCAAATATAATGTCCTTGAGGTGTGGAGAAAGCTGTGAATTTCTTGCTTTCTTCCTGCATCCGTATTTGATAAAATCCGGACTTGCAATCAAACTTAGAGAATATCTTGGTGTTGCGTATGCAACTAATCAAGTGTTCTCTACTAGGTATAAAATACCCATCAAACTCCAGAATTTTATTAATTTCTTGATAATTAATAACTAATCTGGGTTTACCTCGTTTTATCTCACCATGATTTCTTACCAGAAAACCTGGACTGCTATATGGTGACATTCCTGCTTTGATTAAACCAAGGTCCAAATGTTCCTTGATTATAATCTGCATATCCCTTTGATCAATGATATTCATTGGGATAGGCTTGCAACGGACAAATTCATACTCTTTGCCTTCCTTAATTTTAAGACAGGCTTTGAGTTGATTTCTGTCCCACCATGCCAAGGGATCTTCATTGTAATTTTATTTGATCATTTTCTTGACATCTTCCAGTGATACCTTAGCTTCAAACTCTACTTCATTCGTCTGTAGAGTTATCTTAAGGCATTCTATATCTTCTGGTTCTAGTTTTTTATATGCTCTTAACTGGAGCATTTTTTCTCCAAACCGTCTTGAATCCTTCATTTTTGGGTTCAGAAGTTTTCCTGAATCACCACGCTTGCTGCGAAACTGGATTTGTAATTTTCTGTAAAATGCCTCCCGTAGTCTCTGGACTATGATTTTGTGATCACATGGCGTTGTGAACACTAATCATCTAGTCTCATTTTCTTGAGTATAGGACTTGAACATTTGTAGGAAATTATTTCCTAACAATATGTCAGCTCCTGTATCATGAAAATAAATTGGTGGTGTCTTTATCTTGTACCAACGTATTTGCCCCGCACCGCCAATCATTATTTCTGTCATCTTAATCCCTTTACATAAGATTAAGATTCTTCTGAAAAAATCTCTTCCAGCAATCTTTGGTAATTATTCTTCCAAATAATTTGGAAAAACTTCTCGTTTTGCTGTACATATTCCAGCACCTGAATCAATATAAGCAGCAAAATATTCTGCCTTATATTGTTCATACAACATTCCTATTGGAATGTATATGGAGAATGGGCTTGTGGTCATTGGATTTTCAACATCTTATCATTTGCCATAAACTCCATTCCATCTCTAGACGTTTCCAAGGTTTGTGTTCCTCGAGAAACTCTAGTCCAAGAATCAGTCTATCTGATTCTTTCCCTGGAATTCCATGAATATGAACTGCCAATTCTCCGATATTAATCAGTCCTTGGTAAGTTCCTATCATCGGTTGTTCTAAATAGTATATTGAATTACAAGGAAATTGATTCCTTTGCTTTGTAATATCAAATACTATTCCAACTTCCTTCCACTCTTCTGGGCACCTAAGTTTTCCTATCGTAGAAAAACTTTTCGTCTCCTGTTGGGTTTCTATAACAGGTGTTTTTCCCAACTGTAACTCGTAATTCTATCTCCTTGAAAAGATAGTCTTCTTGACTCCAATCTAAGACTTTGATTCCTTTGTAGAATCGGTTTGTCTTGTATTTGGATATCTGTTTTCTGTATTAAAGGAAACTCAACTCTTTCCGGATAAATTGCCTGAGCAACTCTTCCAAATATCTCAGGTATTTCAATGAACTCATTTCTAATAAACAACTCAGAATGATGTGTATTAGATAGAGCATATGAAATCTGATAAGTAATAGAATATGGTCTATTACCTTCTTTCATCAGCCTTTTTTCCTTGAAATTCTGATGTAACGTCAAGGCTCGGCTGAAATCTTGATCTGCCAGGTTGTAGGCTATTCTTGGATAGATTACTCCCACAATCTTTCCTGCACAGAGATTTCCTCAGATTGTCCCCGGTACTGAATCTTGAAGATTCCCCATTCTTTTATCGCATATAGCAATATCAATAGGCGAATCTATTCCTTCTTTGAAAGTAGCCTTTATCATAATTTGGATTGCTCCAATATGAATCCAAGACATAGTCCTTGCTACTTCTATCTTGAGTTTTTGTAATTCCTCCTTAATTTCTTCAGAAGGAATTAACTGCATCTTCATTCTATTTCCTGTAAGTTCCATTGGGATTGCCATTTCCCTTCTGGAAACTTTATAGATGAGATGATGCTTTCTGTTTCTTAGGCCAAGACTTCCTAAGAACTTTTCTACCTATTATGCAGAGAATCTTTGATATCTCTGTAAGCTAGGATTTTCTCTCATGATCCTTTGGACCATATTAGAGATTGTTGTCTGGCTAAAAAATCCAGACAAATCTTCATGTGTTTCGTGTCGAAACACCTCGTCCTCAGTCAGATCCCGATTCAGTTCCATCAGATTCTCCTTGACTTAGAACTTCTTCTTCTTCATATATACTTTCATCTGAGGCAATGTCCTCAAATCGGTATACTTGAATAAGATCTTGGTAATAAACTGCTTCTTCAATATCCGGGGTAGGATCGAAATGTTTAATACCTCTTTTTTCATTTTCTGGACAGTTGGTCGAAATATGACCTCTTGCTCCACATGTCCAGCAATTGCAATCCTTGAAACTTTCATTGGCTCGCGTATGAGCTCTTCTGAAAGTTTTCTTCGTAGGTGTTCTTCCAGTGCTTCGAGATGTACTCGATGCTTGGGATGATATCCTACTCCTCGATGGTCCGCTTCTTTGTCCAGATTTATAAGATCTGGCTTTCTGTCTAGACCATACAGTTCTTGGTTTCCAAGAACTTCTTCCACTTCGTGCATAAGGATGAGTCCTAAAACTTTTCCCCTTATGCTTCTGTGGTTTACTTCCAATAATTGTTGGAAGATCATTTTCCTTACAACACAAGGGAGTTCTTTTGTTTATACCCCTTAAGCGTTTGTAATTCTTTTGTAATGCTGCCATATGTCACCATTCTGCCAACTTTCCTTTGAGGAAAGAGGCTCTTCTTGCCAGCGTATCTGGATTACCAGGTACGTATTCCCTTATGAGCATTTCTCTCCAAGGGCTTGGCATTTTTGCGAAGAAAAGCTGCATAGCTATATCTTCTTCGACTCCTGAATTCCATCGATATTTAGTGAATAACATGATGTATTCATCTACTAAACATATATCGTGTAATTCAAGACTATAGAGAGCCTGAGTATATTTCTTCATCTTCTCTGTATCTTGACTGTTAAAATAGTCTACCCCTATAAATTGTGCTTTAAATAGGGTAGCCATTTTTCCGGCTATCTCGCTCAGAGATTCTCCGGCCAGGACTGACTCTTTCATTTATGATGAAGTCATGTCACAAGCAATTTTCACTGATCCCATAAGACTCATTTCTAAAAGTTTAATGAATCCTTCTTTGTTGAGATCAAGTGTACCTGCTGCGATTCTCATAGCAGATGTCCAATCATCTATGAGATCTTCTCTGTTTTTGAAATCTAATACATCAAGGTTAAGCATAACCCCATAAGGATGTATAGGATCTAAAACAATCTTCCCGTAGAGTGTTTGGTGCAAGGGAATTTGACTTCTCCTTGTCCTTGTCCCTGCTGGGTGTGAACCTCCACCAGTATGGAAATCAGATTGAGATTCTCTCATGTTTATATTATGAGATCCCACACTTTCCCTTGGTGGTTCCTGAGTAGATGACCAGGTTATAGCAGGTACTTCACCTCCTGGTGTGTTCATCTTTAGATCTACCACTTTGAGATTTGCGAAAGATTCCGCAAGCTCTTGTAGATCTTCCAAACCAATCCTTTCTAAAGTTGTCATCAGATCAATTTCTTTTCTGAGACAGACTTGATTAGATTGATCATCTTTTCTTCTTCAGTCAAAAGTTTTGACACCACTCTGGCCTTTCCTTGTTGATGTAACAAGGGTTCAATACCAAATGATGGTGGTAACCATCCTCCTGAAGTCCTTTTACTAGAACCTGATTGTTGTTCTAGTCTCTGTATTCTTATTTGAATATCCTTTAATATTCCAAGAATTTCTTCCTGGTTTTTAAGGATTTCTTCAACTCGTTGAGGTACAAAATATAGTATGTTGCCATAATTTTGTACTGTTTTCTGGATTTCTCTAAGATCTAAGGAGAGCTTAGAGGAGTCTGGTACAATTTTCAGAAACTTATTTGCTTGAATCATAAGTTTACCTGAGAATTTAACTTGAGGGTGCTGATGCTTCCCTTTCTGTTCTTGATATCTAACAATAGTTAGATTAACTTGTGTATATTCCAAAATATTGGAATAAATCTTGTAAATTATTTTTCTCGAACCTAAGTTCGGATTCATAATCTTTTCAAAATTCTCCTTCTCATACAATTAGTTACTAGTAATAATAAAATCTGTGTTTGAAATAAATTAACCTTAAGCTCTGATACCATTTTGTGAAGCGCGGGGATCAATTAAAACAAATAGGAGACAAGAGTATTTTTGGCATATATTTAAAATTTTTCTCTTTCCAGATACTAGAACCAAAGTTCTTTTTTAAAGTGTATGATGCACAATTTACCCTTAAAAAGAATATTACTTACTTCACCAAATACCATGAAGCGCGGTTGCATGGCCAAACCTTTTATATGATTATAATATATAGAAGCCGTTGCAATTCTGACATCATCATCAGATAATACTGGTGGACAGAAGCTCGAATCGCAAATTACCCTAAATTCGCTCCCCAATTTTGCATTTCTTGAGTGGCAGAAGCAAATTTACTTGAGCGGATTTGATACAACGCCATGTCAAGGTGATAAATGATTTTGGAACAATTCGATTTTACTAGTGAGTTTTTATGCGGTGCCGAAATATTAGTTGATTTGTGTTTTTTCCCCGAGGCATACGATCCGAGCTTCTATTTTGTGCCAATCAGTGGTTTTGGGATATCTATCTTGCCTTGATTCTGGCGTTGGAATTTATTTTTGACAATCTCTATCCGTGTTCTTTTTTATAACTTATTTAGGATGGAGTTGGGTCAGATTAAAGATGTTGGGGCAGTATAAAAAGATTTGAAGCATAATCAGTTATGGGCCTTTGTTTTCAATTGGACGAGTTGTCGACTTTCTGTGATTAACTGCTTAAATTTATTATCCCATCACAGAAGGGGAGAGGATTGTGAAATGCTGTTCAAGAATTGGTTTTATCAGAACATTCTTTACTTACATGACTTGGCTGGTTAATTGTCTTTTAATTTTTCACAGGTGGTATTTGGATAGTCTTTTTTCTTCTCTAATGTATATTTAATTTTTTTCTCATTATTTTATTATTACCCATTTTTGTAACTGCTCTAAGTCAAGCGCTACTCAAGTGTTTAAGAGATGGGGCCCATGTTTGGAATTTTTGCTGCCGAAGAGTTGAAGTTTCATACATTTGTTGCAAAATACCATGGTTTTGAATCAAGATTATTTCGGCTATAGGTTGTTTATCACTTATATTATATACTCTCGTGTTGCTCATAACAAGAAATTAAATTATGGTTGCATAGTTCTTTTGGAAGACCTCAACTCAGTTGTCTTATAGATTGAATTCTGTAATTTTTTTACTGGAGTTTAGTGCATAAAAATTCTTTAATATTTAGTAAAATATCATCCCAACAAATTATATTTCTTTAGTTTTACTCTCGGGGAGATTTATTATTTATTTTGTTTGTTTGTTTGTCATCTCACAACAATTATTGCAAAGAAAACATGAATGGATACACATATGTGTGTCTTGGCTAGATGATGCATGTGTTTTCACTTGGCCTAGGATTTGGGGCACCCTTACACCTTAGTGTGACCTGGTCTTTGATGCCTATCTCAACATGCTCATGGTTGTCGGTTTTACAGCACCTTAATCTGTTAAACAATATATCAGTGGTTTATGGACAGGTGTGAACGGAATAAATTGACATGTTTTCTCCTTTTGACTTTTTCAGGGTTCAGTGCAAATTCTTTGCTCATGGGGCATGTTTTAAAGGGGAACATTGTGAGTTTTCACATGATTGGAACGCGCCTCCGAATAATGTAACTTTCTGTTAACCTGCTGGGGCTTAAAAGTAGTTGTCTATGGTATGGTGTTATCCACTTTTTTTATGTTATCCCAGATATGTACCTTCTACCAGAAAGGAATGTGTGCTTATGGCAGTAGATGTAGATATGAACATGTCAAACCTTCAAGGTTACATTCTTCAGTTCCATCTACTTCAGCAGAGCTTTCCTTCTCCGTGGTGCAGCCTTCCGGAACTTCCGGATATTATGCTTATGGTTCCCCAGCTGTAATTACTGAACATTCAGCTGCTAATGGATCTTTCCATCCTCCACCTAGACCAGCGTGGGGGGAAAAGTTGGGGCATCAAGATTTACCAGAGAGTGGTCAAGAAGCTAGATCTCCGAAGAGCGTTGATCCTGCTGACCAATCAATCTGCTCGTTTGCTGCTGCTGGTGCTTGTCCTCGTGGGAATAAATGTCCTCACATGCATGGTGACCCATGTCCTACCTGTGGGAAGCAGTGCTTGCATCCTTACAGGCCACAAGAAAGCGAGGAACATATGAAAACATGTGAGAAAATGCAAAAACACTTGGAAGCATTGAGGCATAGTCAAGAAATAGAGTGCAGTGTGTGTCTTGAGCGTGTCCTCGCAAAGCCTATATCTGCAGAAAGAAAATTTGGAATATTATCAGAGTGTGATCATCCATTCTGTATATCATGCATCAGGAATTGGCGTGGTAGTTCTCCGGCATCTGGTTTGGATGTTAATGCTGCTCTAAGAGCTTGCCCTATATGTCGAAAACTTTCATACTATGTCATTCCTAGTGTCATTTGGTATTCCTCAAAAGAGGAAAAGCTGGAGATTGTCGATAGCTACCAGAAAAAACTCAAGTAAAGCTCCCCTCATTTCCTTCTATCGCTCTCCTTTATCCCTCTCCTTCTCTCATTAACAAGTACTTATCTTCCAGGTCCATTGAGTGCAAGCATTTCGACTTTGGTAATGGAACCTGCCCATTTGGGACAAGTTGCTTCTACAAGGTATGTATGGTCTCCTTAAAAAACTACCTGTTAGACCAATCCATTTGATTGTCCTTGTTGGATCACTGCTTATTAATGGTTGCCATGGTAAATCTAAATCCTCCGAACCTTATTTCAACTTCCTTTAGTTTTTCCTTTCCTAAAAGTTTTTATGGGCCATTGCTTGAAAATAGCATATATTGATTTTCTAAGGATTTAATATGTAATTGTTAAGAGGGTGGTATTTAGGTTCTTTTGTCGTGATATATGATGCTTAAGAAGATATACAGGCTCAGCCAATTGAGGCTGTGACTGTTCATTGAAGCTTCCCAATGTTCATTTTCCAGGTCCTGGGCAGGAAATAAAGAAGGAAACTCATTTAAAGCTGGCATATTTGTTATAATCTAAGTTGTTGTTTTTTTATGAGATATGCAACTGGCTGTTGTGGATATGGCTTTGTTTTCAGCTACTTAAGTTTCCTCAGGACTGAAAAATATTTTGCTGTCTTAAAATAAGTGCAGGTCAATATTTGGAACTGATCTGGTTGGTGTTTCCTTTTTGTGTTTGAGAAAAGTACCATGGGAAGGATGCTTTTAATGCAGTTGGCTTACCTTTAGTTTATGCCAATATTTGATTGCACAATAATAAATATTTTTCCTTATTATTATTATTATCTATGATTATTATTAAGAATCTGGATAATAGAGACAAATTTGGTGTCTGGGTCTGGTTTTTTTTGTTTGTTTTTGTTTTCATTTTAATATTTCAAGTTGCAGTATGACCTCTCATTGATTTTCATAATTATGTTATTACCCATATTTGAATATAAATAAAATTATTACAAAACAGACTGTCGATGCGCTAGTTATAATTATTTATTGGTTTGTAAAGTTCATGTCAGATGCGTGATGACATGCTTTTCTTAGAATCTAAAATATTGAATCATACTTTCTAATACACCTAACTTCAATTAGGTGGATGATGGTTGCCGTTTGAGTTTAAGTCCCGTGACTCTTGTGTACTTTAGTGCTTCTTGGATCTTTAATGATTATGATTTGGTTGCTGCTCTCCCATGCCGAGGTTTTGTTTTCAGCATTTAATGAAACTGTTCTAAATTTGTTGCTTTATTTGTGGTATATCCATCTAAATGATTACATCTTTAGATTCTCCGTTAAAATGCTGTTGAGAATATAATTTTTTACAATGCAGAGGTATTGCCGCATCTGATACGAAGGGAGTATTGTTGTTTCTGTATCTTTATTCTACTTCTTGCTTGTTGTCCTAAATTTGTTTGATCGATTTCTTGTTGGGAACTGAAATTTTGATTACATATGGTTGCTGGTTTATTTCCTTGCACATTGTGGAAATCTTTGTGAGTAAAGTACCTAATTTTTTAGTTGTATTCAAGTGATATGACCTATGGATTCTTCATTCTGTGGTGATAATGATATATGTTTCATATTGGTGAAATCTTTTCTCCAATATGCTTATTTGAAATTCAAAATAATTCTTTTGTAGCCATTTGTTAACTCAATGCTGAACATTCAATGCAATATGTTACTTGATTTGCTGAACATTCAATGCAATATGTTACTTGATTTTTTGTCCTGGGTTTGAGACTGAGTCATGTGGAGAGGATTTGGTTATTCAGATTTGATTCTCATTTAGGAAAAGTGAGAAGAAATTGTTTTGAAGTTATTGAGATCTCAGTAGCTTCTTAAGAAGTGATAGAAAGTTGAATTGTTATTAAATATTATGTTGAGCAGTCAAACAGCCTTTAATAGAGGCTGAGATTAGATTTTACAATCCAGACTTCAAACCATTTTTCTTTGTGCTTTACTTTATGAAATATTTCTAAGGAACTACAATTGTTTTCAGAAATTTTTCAAGTAATTTCTTAATAATTGTGATGATTTATTCCAAGGATTGGGCAGCAAGCTTGGTTTTGGATTCCTATATCAAGAATTGAAGTGCTCAATTCATGATTAGATATCTGACTTTCAAGTTTATATTGATGTTATTTTGCTACAAAGATTTCTTTGTATCTTCTCTTCGTCTATATCAAAGACTTAACTAATTTGAATCTGATCAATGTTTTAAAAGTTATGTTCCTTTAGTGCACTTTCCTTTTCTTATTGTAAACTTGGTTGCTTATTATTCCATTGACGAATCAGTTTGTTATGTTCCAGCATACTGTCAAGCCTGGCTCATTTTTATGGGATGCTACATTTGAACCTTATTTAAACAGATCAAGAATTCGGGACATAGATGAAGCTCCATTGAGCTCTGACACCTTAGCTATGAATGGCTTACTTGAGCAATTTTCCGGGCCCAACATTCCAATAGAAAATGAGGAATTGGATAATGATACTATCGAAGCTTTAAACAATATAGTGGCAGAGATGACAATGATGTTACCTTTCCTGCGGGATAATTGACGCGAGTGACTATTAATGAAAATAATGCTCCTTCAGCTGTTATATTTGATTTAGTTGCGAAAAATGTGATCCAGTACTTAATATTCAGCAGAATTTTGCAGTGTAAACCTGTGTACCATAGTATTTCATGAGTATAAATTTGTGTCTTGAGAATAAATGAAGTACTGATATTGGGGCCTGATGCTGGACTATTTCTCTGACGATATCAAAGTGCTCCATACTAGCTTTGTTCTGCTTCTGATATATTTATGGATTTGTTAAGTTCCAGATCTTGAGTTGCATTTATTTCGCATTTAATTGTGGGAGTTAGTTGTGATGTTTGCACCAAATTATTGATGACATGCTATGCTATGGCTTCACATGTGATTGAGGATTTGTTGGGGCTTTGTAAGTTACGTCTTGGTTGCAATTTATATTTCACACATTTATTACTAATAATAATTGGAATTAAGAGTGAAATAATGCTGACAAGTTTAGTGTATTGATGAGTATCAGCTACCTTGGACATTAGCTTGGTCAAGGTGTTATTCGAGGAATCGATGCAACATTATGTTACTGACTTTCTTGTTTGCTCCTTCGCACAATAGCCGTGAGTTAAAATTTGGGGCTGTCATGTCAATATTTAAATTGTTGGTGCTAGAATAAATATTAGTTCGCAACAACAAAAGACACCAAACGTGTAAGTGGCACAAATTGCTGAAGTGATATAGGTATTTACATTTATGACGATGGCAGTTAACTTAAAAGCTCTATTCTTTTTCCGATCCATGTTTATTTATTACTACAATTATTTTACCACTAAGTGCTTCATTCCAATATGCATGCGAATCTTTTATGTATCCCTAAGTTTAGCGATTTTTCATATGGATTCCATTTTTACAGCATGCCTATCGAGATGGTACAATTGAGGAAGTGGTTCTTCGCCATCTTGGGGATGAAGATGGGAATACAGTTATTGTTAAAGATATTAGGTCACATTTGTCCAATTATTTTTTCAATAATGTTTACCAAATTTTGTTAAAACATTTTCCGTATAGTAATTTGTGTGTTATTTACGAATTATGATGTTTTCAGACTCTCCGATTTTCTTAGTGACTTGCATTTGAGGTGATTAGAATTTGAACATATCACAGAATTTTTCAGGTATGAATCTTTTTTCCCCAACTTCTATGATCATCCTAATTTGTATTTATGATTTTGTGTCGTCATCAGTGTTCTATTTTTATGCATCAATAAATGTTGTTTCAAGTGATATATTGTTCTTATGGACTATGGTATAAAGTTGGGTGTTTTTTTTTCAACTTCATCATTTTCCGTTTACGCTTTTGAAACAAGGACAGATTATATTTATGATAGTCATTTACTTTGAACAATTTACAGAAATCTTTTCTCTTTCTTATCATCAAGACGCTTTTGGTCCAAGTTTTCTTATGATGCGATTTTTAAGCTTTTGTTTAATTCATTGTGATATCGAATTACTGACAGTGTAATCACAACATGTTCGGTTTATTCATTTATTGATCCTGAACGTGCTGTAGGAAATTTGGTAGCATACCGTTATATGCCATCTGACTGAAATCTCGTTGATTAATGGATGAAGAGTGATTTTATCTGAGGTAAGTCTTCTTAACTTTCCGAATCTTTAGAATTATATTTCAATATTCCATTCGCTTTGGATGTTTCTCGACACGTTGGGTTGTAAGATCCATGCATCTGCCCACATCCTTACCCAGTTATGAATATCCATTTCAGATTCTTGTTATAATTGAGAAGTTTGACAAGATTTGCCCACAGCGATCTGCTATTCTCAAAATAAAAAAAATGGATATCCAGACAGGAAAATCTGTAGCAGATGCGCTTAAATTCATCATTTGGAAATGCTGTCTTAATTTCGAAGCGAGGGTTTTGTATGAATCCTGGTTATGCGCCCTTTGCTATGAAATTTAGTGTCTGTTTTCTGAGTTTATTCATAAGAGCTACCTTATTTATTATGTCGTGACAAAAAACTTGAGCAATATTCGTCATCATGATCTTTCTATAGTTACTCTTCTATTAAACTTAGTATGCCTCTATGACATGGTAGACACATCGAGCAGTGGTTGTCTTGTAGGGACTTGACTCCGAATCGTTGCCCTAAGGACGATTTTTTTTTTTTTTGGCTAGGTTATCCAGAGTTAGCTTATGAAAGTCTTATCTGTAACTGTAATTGTAGTGGTTGATATTATCAGTCATAGAGAATGAAAATGGGAGTAGATGAGATGCTTTGATACTACAATTCCACCACCGCTCCAACTTGCATCATGCATGAACCAATTGATCTGAATAGCTTAACCATCCATCGTAATTGTCTGGAACTCCTTTGATACTTCATGGACAGTTTGAAATCCTCTTAGCCATGAAAAATGATGTGCTCGAACATCATCAAACAAGTTTGTTTCCTACTTTATCCCAAGCATACCGTGTAAAAAATGGTCTTTGTAAGCTTGCATAAAGATTGTTTGCCGCTTAAGCCACGGAATCTCTCTCTCTCCGTGGTAACATGATATCTACATTGTAGCCATGGTACCTATTATATTCTAATTAAATTTAGGATAAAAAAATTGCCATGTCCCTTCTAATGCATCAGTCGCATTTTTTCCTTCTTGATAATTTCAGATACTACATTTTCCCTAGATGCGAGCATTGGATTCAAGATTCAAGACTGCAAGGCATGTCAACTACATTATACAAATAATTTGGATTGTGTTCAAGAAAGAGATCTTATGCATACAATATATACTCATAAATCGGTTCAAATCTTATACCAACTGCGTATGAATGTAATTGAAAGGAGAGAGGATATACAATAAATGCTGTCGCCGAACCTGGGTCAACGACAAATATTCAGGTACGACAGTTGTGTTGTTTCGAATTCATACTGGGCTATGGTTAATCGATTAGCTCAATGGTGGATAAATAGGTTTTTCGGAGTTAAGGTATTGTTGTTATGGTTAATCAATTATTCAAGGGGGTTTTCTTCGTGCTATCTCGTGGGTAGTGTCTTCATCCACTCAATACATGGTATATATGTTGATTGGTTAAATTACAGCTACCCATTCAAACGATCATGATTTATCCACCCAACACATATTAAGAAAGTCTCAACTCGAATCTCAAGTCCTAATTATGGCCAGCCCTATATGAACTTTTTTTAAAATTCAAAATTTTAGTTGCTGAACTTCATCGATTTTTGAAGTACATATATATTTTTGGGTAAATTTTAAATTAGATTAATATATATGTCTAAATACATAAAATAAACGTTATCGAAATGATATATCGTAGAATAAATTACTGTTTTTTGATAATTTTAAATTAAAAGAGTTTTTTTTAAGATATTAAAATAAAACGTTAATTACTTTGTTAAAAATAAAAAATAAAAAATAGGTATGTCACATCCAATGTTGCGGTCATCGCTGCATCCTATGATCTTCGCATGAATTCCACTCTTTTATTCAATGTTTGATTATTGATTCCAACAATCATTGGATATAATTATAAAATGTGGAAAATCGCATCATCATTGTACCAATATGTTATGAATGAAGTGATGGCAACATTTTTTTCCGAAAAGAATATAATTAAAAGTTGTCGCTCAAATATTTTTTGTTGTGTCACGTGAGTTGTAAGAGCATCTACATTGACGAGAGTTATAACGTCAACATGTCACATATATATTATGTTAACATCTTCATTCTCTCACATTCATTTTAACATTAACACTCATTATTTATGTCATTCATTTTTATTCTTATTTTACAGAAATAAATATATTTTCAATTTTATTTACATAAAAATATTATTATTTAAAAATAAATAATAATATTTTTTTATTTTTATTTATATTTATTACATCTTATCTAACAAATACAATTTATTTGAAATAAAACTTTATTATAATTTTGAAATGAAGGAGTACAACATGAAAAAAACACTTGTATTCACTAAAAACAACATATAAACTAGATGTTGTGAACTATGTAAAATACTAATTTAGGAATTTTTTTTTGTAATGAGTTCATATATGCTCAAATTTTGTTTAATTTAAACCATAATAAAAAAACCGTTGGTTAAAATTTTTAAAAAAGATTTTTTTTTTAAAATTAAAAAATGGATGTGAGATAAGCTCAAGTGGGTGCCTTTCAGCCCATGCCCTTTCACGGTAGACTAGGCCACCATCCAGGTCAGGAAAATCCTGTTACCTTACAAGATTTTTTTAAAAGAATGAAGAGTTCATTTTTTTAGAGATGATTATTTAAGGGATAAACTTATCATTTTACGCAGCGTTTGGTAGCCTTGATTAAGTAGGTTTGTGTTATTTTTTTCATCATTATCCACTGTTTGATTCATTTTTAATTAAATCCACCCAATCTACTGTCCAATGGACTATAGTGTACTAGCCTGGTTAAAATAAACCCATGCCACACTCCATTATTAATAGTCCTGCTTTGTATCAAACGTGCATTTTCCTACAATACCCTTTCATCCACCCCAGAAGCCCAACAAAAGAGTCTTCGCCCAACTAAACAACAACGTACGAAGGGAGAAATGAGTGTGGCTTAGGTATTTTCTGTCTGCGTTGAAATCTTCGGAAATCAGGTTATTTTAGTGTTTAAATTCTTTGTTTCACACTTGAATTTGCATAAGCTGTTGTCGAAATTAAGTTTTTTAAGATTAAATTTTGGGATGTACTTTGCGAAATTTTGCATAAATATGAGGAGGCTCTCACGGTGTCGGTAAATGACCTTTCTTTCTGTTTATGTTTTCTGCCAAAAATCTGGTTTTTTCTACTTTGGGTTGACATAGTTTAATTCAATCTTGTCCTGTTTTGTGTTTGTATTATCTATGTTTGACGGTTGTATCTTTCCTTTGTAATATTATTCTTCTGCCGACCTTCTTACTCGATTTCATCAATGTTATTTCATTAAACTCGAAAACCAAAACTGAATAATAATTTCTCAACTTATTACTTAAGACACTCTGGTAGATGTGCGTGTAATAATCGATTTTTTAACATCGATGATTTCGGTAATAGTGAAGAAAGAACTGCGTTTCATACTGAATTAAAATTTATTTTGTAATATATTTTGATGTTTTTGGGAAGAAGACTTGAAAGAAGAAAATTTTGTTGTCCACCGTACAGTACTGTCTTCGTTTACACAATATGAAATTGTATTGGATATTTGTAGATGCATTTTTAAACACATTTGAAACTGTAATTTCTTTTGAAGTATCTTCAATCGATGACCATTATGCGTAGACGCATTCTACTTTTTGTGATGCTTCACCAAATCATGTGTCAATCCTTCTTGATTATGTTACTCTTGAGACGACAACGAATGAAGTTACATGCGAAACGACTTTGCCATACGCGTACAACAACAGTCAGCTACAGCATGACACAAAGAATAAATGTGCAAATGAACCATTTGCACCGTATAATTGAAATAGGAGATGTTCAATGTGTGGTGAACTTGCGAATGAATAGGAATGCATTTGCACGATTGTGTAACTTGCTAACTAATGTTGGAGGTTAGTCGACTCTACATATGTTCGTATTGAAGAGAAGATCACAATGTTTCTGTCTATATTGGCTCATCACAAGAAAACTCGACTTGTTGGTCATGACTACATACGTAGTGGCCATACAATCAGCACTCATTTCCATCAAGTGCTCCGATCAATTCTCATGTTACATCCTATACTACTGGTGAAACCATCCCCTGTCGATGATGCTTGCAGCAACGAATCTTGGAAATGGTTCAAGGTAAGCTCAAGCCCTTGTTAACTACTTGTACAAAATAAACATTTGAAGTAATCATGTAACGTACCGTACTTTTTTCTACTTAAAATTTGCGGAAAAATTAAATTTTCTTGATTATAAAATAACTCTCAATTTTGATTTAAAATAAACTGTACGTCTCCAAAAGTGGTTGCAACCAAATATCTAAAATAAAGTTAACCAAAAGCATCTGATTAAAATCTCATAACCAGTAACATAAGTCAGAGTATTTTGATCATTTCAAAAAGCTTAAAACATGGCGGTCCTCGGGTTTAGCCTCCCGCTCAGTCCAAGCCAGCTCCTTGGTCCCCATTCCTAGTCTCCTCCGAGTCATCCTCACCTGCATCGATCAAGTCTAGTGACTCTAAAGACTCAACACGTATAAACTGGAAGTAACGAGTAATACGTAATAAAATCACATGCAGCTTTAAAATAGAACATACATACGGGAACTTGAATTTGCATAAATAAACTTGAACATACGTACATACATAGACGTGCAATAACATGAAAAATTTCTTAAACGTGCTTGCATACTTGTACATACTTAAACTTCATCATTTTGCGTAGAGGCATGTTTCAAAGCAAGTGACCCATAACATAAATCGCCTGATCAGAATAAACCACAGTACTGGGCTGACAGGGAAGATCCACTGCCACATACATGAGATCCCCACTCATGCTTTAACGGGTGGATTGGTCTCTGTTCATGCTTTAACGCTTTCCAATCCTGATCTAAACTCATTCATGATTTAACGGGGTGGATTGGTCCCTGGTCATGCTTTACCGCTTTCCAATCCCATACATAAATTGGTCACAAGACATTTAGCATACCTCAAAACTTAAAATATTTTCTTTTGCACGTCGAACATACTTACTTGGCGTTGAGAGATTCGTTGGATCTCGCTTTGGGGGCCGCTGCTGCAACATACTAACATGAGTTTGAAATACTTAACTTGCATAACTTAAACTTAGGTACTCAAGCTCACCACCGAAGTGAATAAGTAGCTTATGACATTCTAGTTTCCTCGAGACTTGACCTCTTTTAATAATCGTACTAACCATTATCTTAAACCTCAAAACAAAACCTGCGGTGAAGTCTAATTTTTTTTCCCAAAATATGAAGTACACGGACCCCGTGCCCGGGTCCGGTTATGGGTTCGTGTAGGTTCGTAAAAAAAATGCTCGAAAAGAAGTAAGGACACGGACCCCGTGCTAGGGTCCGTCTAGGGGTCCGTGTAGGCTCACAAATTTGACACTTCCAAGGAAACAAAGGCACGGACCCCGTGTCAGGGTCCGTCGAAGGGTCCGTGTAGGCTCGGTTTACTGACAATAAGGAGGAAACAAGGGCACGGACCCCGTGCCAGGGTCTGTCGAGGGGACCGTGTAGACTCGGTAAAAGTAAACCAACGGAAAAATCGTATACTCAAGGCTTATTTCTCCTAACTCGATCATCCCGACCAAGAATCGACACCCCGAGACCCCTCCTAGGATACTACAACCTTGAATCCAAACCCGTACAACCACCCCAAAACAACGACATCCACCCTACGACACAATACAACTCACAAACACGGAAATTAATCCCAAATCGTTTCCTACGGCTTCTAATGAATTCAAGTGCCTATTGACACTACCCGGCATACCAAATACCAACCCAACATCATACTAAATATACCTAAATGCAGCAACGATCACCCGTCGATCTCAATGAAGCATGCAACAATAAAACTTCAAGAACACATCAATAACATAATTTTTCAGAAAACGCAGTTTGAGCAGTCCCACGAAAATGATCATAACTCTCTCAATTTTTATCTATATATTTCGAATTTTATATTAAATCGAAGGTATCAAAAAGTTCTACAATTTTCGTGTTGAAAGTTTTCTCAGAATCACGACGGAAAAATTGCAGTTTTTGAAAAGACAGGAAAAACATGATTTGTGATCCAAAATCTGTTTCAAAATTGATCCAAACGACATTGCTCAAACTTCTACACACAACACATGTATTTTTACACATAAATAACAACACAACGCATAATATGACGAGATCGATGCAGAAATAACAGAATATACGTGCCTTATGATGTTAAAGTTTACCGAACCGACGATACCGAAGCGGAGATGACGCGAGGATTGATCCGAGACGATTGTGGCGCTAAAATCCTTGAAGAAAACACACGAAAATCTGCTGGAAGATGGAGAGGGGAGGGGGCGGCTGCAAGGACTCCTAGAAACCTAGGTTTTCTCCTCTCAAAATAATAAAATCTGAATAGTGAAGTGTGAGTGTGTTTAGTCGTTGTTTAGTATGTGTAAAAGTGTGTGTGTGCGTGTGATTAGTGTTAATTACGAGAAAAGTTTACTTAATTAATAATTAACAAGCTAATTTAAAATACTAACTCTCCCCTAATTAATAAAATCTCTAAATTTAAAATAACTTGCACAAGTGACATAACTTTTAAAAGTTATGTCATAAAATAGCTAAATAGATAACTTAGGTTTTAAAATGCTAAAACTAAATAAATGCCCCATTCTTAACTTAAAATAAAATACCACGTTTTAAAATTACCAAAAATCGTCACCAGTCTCTTTTCCTCGATCCCGCCTCGAATAATCGCCTGAAACATAAAACTCGAGAAATATTTTAACGTGCATCACATAAACGTAAATAATTTAAAGAAATACATTTAAATAAATCATGCACCACTAAGACTCATTTTAAAATTAAATAAATGCTTCAGTAATAAAATAAATGCATGGGTTATACATGTACTGAATTTGGGCTCTACAGTTCCTCCCACACTTATATAAATTTCGTCCTCGAAATTAAATCTTACCAAACAGTTCTGGGTAGCGGTTTCTCATATCCGCTTCTGTCTCCCAAGTGGCCTCTTCCACTGATTAATTTAGCCACCGGACTTTGACCAGCTTGGTCACCTTGTTCCGAAGTCTACGCTCTTGTCTGTCTAGGATTTGGACAGGTCTTTCCTCATATGATAGATCTGGAGCAAGCTGCAACGGCTCGTAGCTCAAAACATGCGAAGGATTAGCTAGGTACTTCCTCAGCATTGAGACATGGAACACATTGTGTACACCGGCCAGATTCGGCGGTAAGGCTACACGATAAGCTAGTGTCCCAACTCTGTCAAGAATTTCAAACGGTCCAATAAACCTCGAACTCAATTTGCCTTTTTTCCCAAATCTCATAACACCCTTCATAGGTGCTATCTTAACAAAAACGTGATCTCCCACGGCAAACTCTAGATCTCTTCTCCTCTTATCGGCATAACTCTTTTGGCGACTCTGGGCGGTCTTCATTCTGTCTCGAATCCTAACCACCACATCTGCAGTCTGCTGAACTATTTCTGGACCAAGCTCTGCTCTTTCACTGACTTCATCCCAATGAATCGGCGATCTGCACTTCCTCCCATACAATGCCTCGTAGGGAGCCATACCAGTGGATGATTGAAAACTGTTGTTCTAGGTAAACTCCACTAGAGATAGCTTCGATTCTCAAGTCCCCTAGAAATCGATCATACAGGCTCGCAATAGATCCTCCAAAATTTGAATCATTCGCTCAGACTGACCATCTGTCTGCGGGTTAAAAGCTGTACTGAATAACAACTTCGTCCCCATGGCTGCATGCAAACTCTTCCAAAAGGACGATGTAAATCTCGGGTCCCTGTCGGACACAATAGAAACTGAGATCCCGTGCAATCAGACTATCTCCTTGATATAAAGCTCCGCATACTGCGTCATGGAGAAAGTCGTCTTCACTGGTAAGAAATGTGCTGACTTAGTGAGTCGATCCACTATGACCCAAATGGCATTAAAACATCTGACTGACTTTGGCAAACCAACCACGAAGTCCATTGTGATATTCTCCCACTTTCACTCGGGGATAGGGAGTGGCTTAAGCATTCCTGCCAGCCTTTGATGCTCTGCCTTCACCTGCTGACAAGTGAGGCATTCAGATACAAATCGACGGATGTCTCGCTTCATCCCTGGCCATCAATACAAAATCTGCAGATCCTTGTACATTTTGGTGCCTCCTGGTTGAATGGAATACGGAGATGCGTGCGCCTCTGTCAGAATATTCTCTCTGATCGAATCAACACTAGGCACCCACATTCTACCTCTGTATCTCACAATACCATCAGACACTGTGTAGAGTACACTGCCCTTGGCCTCATCTTTCAGCCTCCATTTCTGCAACTGTTCACCTGAAGGCTGTCCTCTACGGATTCGGTCTAGCAAATCAGACTTGACTGTTAGATTAGATAGTCTGGGAGCTCTACCATTGGAATAAATTTCTAACCCAAACCTCTGAATCTCAGACTGAAGAGGTCTCTGCACTGACAACTGAGCTACAACTGCCACCTTTCTGCTCAAGGCGTCTGCCACCACATTAGCTTTTCCCGAATGTTAGCTAATCTCGCAATCATAGTCTTTTACCAATTCCAACCACCGTCTCTATCTCATATTCAGCTCTTTCTGCGTGAAGAAATACTTGAGACTCTTGTGATCAGTGAATATCTGGCATTTCTCGTCGTACAAATAGTGTCTTCAAATCTTCAAAGCAAAGACAACGGCGGCTAATTCTAAATCATGAGTTGGATAATTCTTCTCATGTACCTTCAACTGCCTGGAAGCATAAGCTATGACCCGACCATGCTGCATCAACACTGCGCCCAACCCGAGCTTAGATGCATCGATGTATAACACAAAATCCTCTTTCCCGGATGGTATGGCTAACAATGACGCTGAAATAAGAGCTTGCTTCAAAGTATTGAAGCGCTTCTGGCACTCGCCACTCCACACGAACTTAGCATTCTTCTTGGTCAGTGAAGTGAGCGGCACTGCTATCGACGAAAACTCCTGAATAAACTTACGGTAGTAACCGGCTAAACCCAGAAAACTGCGGATCTCTGAAACATTCTTCGGCTCAACCCATTCCTTAATGGCTGCCACTTTCGCTGGATCCACCTCAATACCTTTGCTTGACACTATGTGACCCAAAAAGGCTACTTCTCCAACCAAAATTCGCACTTACTGAACTTCGCAAATAACTTGCGACTCTGCAAAACTTGCAAAACTGTCCTCAAATGCTGACTATGCTCCTCATGGCTCTTCGAGTAAATGAGAATGTCGTCAATAAATACTATGACGAACTGATCAAGGTAAGGCTGAAATACCCGATTCATGAGGTCCATGAAAATCGCTGGAGCATTCGTCAGTCCAAACGGCATCACTAAGAACTCGTAATGCCCATATCTGGTTCTGAAGGCCGTCTTGTGAACATCTGCGTCTTTCACCTTCAGTTGGTGATACCCTGATCGAAGATCTATCTTGGAGAACACTGTGACTCCCTTCAACTGATCGAACAAGTCCTCGATCCTTGGAAGTGGGTATTTATTCTTGATCGTTACCTTGTTCAATTCTCAGTAATCGATACACAGCCTCATGCTCCCATCTTTCTTCTTTACGAAGAGTACTAGTGCGCCCCATGGTGAGAAACTAGGGCGGATAAATTCCTTGTCAAGTAACTCCTGAATCTGCTGTTTGAGTTCAAGCATCTCAGCTGGAGCTAAACGGTACGGTGCCTTGGAGATTGGCTGGTGAAAGACCTGTGACGTCGTCAGGAAAGACGTTTGGGAAGTCTCTGACTACTGGCACCTCTGATAATGATGGAGTGGGTATGTCAGGTGTTGAAATGATGCTGGCCAAGAAAGCCTGACACCCCTTGGAAATAAGTTTTTGTGCCTGCATGCAAGAGATCATGCGAGGAAAACTTCTCCATCTGGCTGGTTCAAAAAGAAATTGCTCCATACCCAATGGTCTAACCAATACTGACCTTTTTTGAAAATCTATCAGGACTCAGTTCTTCGTCAGCCAATCCATACCCAAAATGATATCAAACTCTGGCATCGACAATACAATCAAATCGGCATACACTAGGTGGCCTTGCAGCTCGAGATCGATGTCCCTGACCACGCTAGTAGCTGACAATTCTTCCCCTGATGGGACTGTCACTGAATAATTCACGTCAAGGCCGATGGTCTTGATGTCCAAGTGGTTAGCAAACGTCTCCGAGATGAATGAATGAGTGGCCCCGGAATCTATCAAGGCCTTAGTAGCTAATCTCTTAATGAAAATATTTCCTGAGAGACGTTAGTACAACACAAAACTTACATCCACAAAATTCTAACATTAACCTCAAGCATAGTAGAAATTTATATCCCCAGTCATTCAAAAATGTCGCTAGCACACTAATAATTCCCAAATAAATTTCAACATGCAAGGCAAATTAATACTGAGCTTAGGTAGAAAAGTTTACCGGTCAGTAATGTCGTGTCTAGGTTCGCCTCCTGCGCATGCATGGCGAACACTCTGCCCTAGGTCGGCTGCCTCCAGTGTGGGCACTCCTTCAACATGTGGTCACTGGCTCCACATTTAAAGCATTTTCCTGATCCCATAGACACTGCCCTGGATGTTGGCAATTGCACTTCGGGCACACCGAGTGTTCTCCCGGCTTCTGTGGCGCCTTCTGCTGTGGCATAGGACTCTTGCCCTTTGGAGACCCCTGATAAGGCTTCTTCCCTGGCTGCCCCTGGAACGGCCTCTTAAACTGAGGTCGCTGCTGCTGCTGCTGCTGTGGAGCCTGATAGGGCCTCTTGCCTGTCAGCCTCAATATCTCTCTGATCTTGTTCTACCGCCAAAGCTCTAGACACGGCAACTGCATAAGTCGTAGGACCAGCAACTCGAACATCACGGCCTAAGATCGGCCGCAACCCATCCATAAAATGCCTCAACTTTCCCTGGGCATCATTAGCTATCAGGGGCACAAAATGGCACCCCCTCTCAAACTTCCTCACAAACTCCGCAACGCTGCTATCCCCCTGACGCAACGTCATGAACTCCCTAGTCAGTCTGGATCGTACTTCTTCAGTGAAGAACTTGGAGTAGAATATTTCCTTAAATCCGTTCCAAGTCAACGTCTGCAGATTGACTGATACTGATGCACTCTCCCACCATAGTCTGGCGTCCCCTCACAAAAGGAAAGTGGCACACCTGACTGTCTGCGTCTGCCAGCTCCATGAAATCGAAGATTACTTCGATGGACTTAATCCATCCTTCAGCTATCATCGGGTCAGTGGTCCCCGAGAACTCCTTTGGGCTCATCCGTCTGAAAATCTCGTATACTACCTCTGGTCTGGACCTCGCTTCTGTATTTGCCACTACCTGGTTCCCCGCAAACTGCGCGAAGAACTGTGTCATACCTGCAAGCATCTGTGCCTGCATATCTGGCGGCGGAGGAGGAGGAGCGTCTCTCCCTCTGTCTTCATCCCTTTCTTCACGGTTAATCAAACGTCTAGGAGGCATACTGTCCCAACAATTTACCCAACACGTAAGCCCCACATGCATGAACATGATATCAATAACATAAGATGCACGTACTTGAACTAAAAATATGCACATGCTGAAATCAGAACTTCATGCTTACTACATAACATAAATTTAAAACCTTAAAACTTACAGACTTGAGGTTTGACTTCGTGAGCTTCTTGTGACTAGCAGTAGGCATAACCCTTTACAAGAGCACCGCTCTGATACCAACTGTAACGTACCATACTTTTTTCTACTTAAAATTTGCGGAAAAATAAAAATTTTCTTGATTATAAAATAACTCTCAATTTTGATTTAAAATAAACTGTACGTCTCCAAAAGTGGTTGCAACCAAATATCTAAAATAAAGTTAACCAAAAGCATCTGATTAAAATCTCATAACCAGTAACATAAGTCAGAGTATTTTGATCATTTCAAAAAGCTTAAAACATGGCGGTCCTCGGGTTTAGCCTCCCGCTCAGTCCAAGCCAGCTCCTTGGTCCCCATTCCTAGTCTCCTCCGAGTCATCCTCACCTGCATCGATCAAGTCTAGTGACTCTAAAGACTCAACACGTATAAACTGGAAGTAACGAGTAATACGTAATAAAATCACATGCAGCTTTAAAATAGAACATACATACGGGAACTTGAATTTGCATAAATAAACTTGAACATACGTACATACATAGACGTGCAATAACATGAAAAATTTCTTAAACGTGCTTGCATACTTGTACATACTTAAACTTCATCATTTTGCGTAGAGGCATGTTTCAAAGCAAGTGACCCATAACATAAATCGCCTGATCAGAATAAACCACAGTACTGGGCTGACAGGGAAGATCCACTGCCACATACATGAGATCTCCACTCATGCTTTAACGGGTGGATTGGTCTCTGTTCATGCTTTAACGCTTTCCAATCCTGATCTAAACCCATTCATGATTTAACGGGGTGGATTGGTCCCTGGTCATGCTTTACCGCTTTCCAATCTTATACATAAATTGGTCACAAGACATTTAGCATACCTCAAAACTTAAAATATTTTCTTTTGCACGTCGAACATACTTACTTGGCGTTGAGAGATTCGTTGGATCTCGCTTTGGGGGCCGCTGCTGCAACATACTAACATGAGTTTGAAATACTTAACTTGCATAACTTAAACTTAGGTACTCAAGCTCACCACCGAAGTGAATAAGTAGCTTATGACATTCTAGTTTCCTCGAGACTTGACCTCTTTTAATCATCGTACTAACCATTATCTTAAACCTCAAAACAAAACCTGCGGTGAAGTCTAATTTTTTTTCCCAAAATATGAAGTACACGGACCCTGTGCCCGGTTCCGTGTAAGGGTTCGTGTAGGTTCGCTAATGAAATGCTCGAAAAGAAGTAAGGACACGGGCCCCGTGCTAGGGTTCGTCTAGGGGTCCGTGTAGGCTCGCAAATTTGACACTTCCAAGGAAACAAAGGCACGGACCCCGTGTCAGGGTCTGTCGAAGGGTCCGTATAGGCATGATTTACTGACACTAAGAAGGAAACAAGGGCACGGACCCCGTGCCAGGGTCCGTCGAGGGGTCCGTGTAGACTCGGTAAAAGTAAACCAACGGAAAAATCGTATACTCAAGGCTTATTTCTCCTAACTTGATCATCCCGACCAAGAATCGACACCCCGAGACCCCTCCTAGGATACTACAACCTTGAATCCAAACCCGTACAACCACCCCAAAACAACGACATCCACCCTACAACACAATACAACTCACAAACACGGAAATTAATCCCAAATCGTTTCCTACGGCTTCTAATGAATTCAAGTGCCTATCGACACTACCCGGCATACCAAATACCAACCCAACATCATACTAAATATACCTAAATGCAGAAACGATCACCCGTCGATCTCAACGAAGCATGCAACAATAAAACTTCAAAAACACATCAATAACATAATTTTTCAGAAAACGCAGTTTGAGCAGTCCCACAAAAATGATCATAACTCTCTCAATTTTTATCAAAATATTTCGAATTTTATATCAAATCGAAGGCATCGAAAAGTTCTACAATTTTTGTGTTGAAAGTTTTCTCAGAATCACGACGAAAAAATCGCAGTTTTTGAAAAGACAGCAAAAACGTGATTTGTGATCCAAAATCTGTTTCAAAATTGATCCAAACGTCATTGCTCAAACTTCTACACATCACACATGTATTTTTATGCATGAATAACAACACAACGCATAATATGACGAGATCGATGCAGAAATAACAAAATATACGTGCCTTATGATGTTAAAGTTACCGAACCGACGATACTGAAGTGGAGATGGCGCGAGGATTGATCCGAGACGATTGTGGCGCTAAAATCCTTGAAGAAAACACACGAAAATTTGCTGGAAGATGGAGAGGGGAGGGGGCGGCTGCAAGGACTCCTAGAACCCTAGGTTTTCTCCTCTCAAAATAATAAAATCTGAATAGTGAAGTGTGTGTGTGTGTTTAGTCGTTATTTAGTGTGTGTAAAAGTGTGTGTGTGCGTGTGATTAGTGTTAATTAGGAGAAAAGTTTACTTAATTAATAATTAACAAGCTAATTTAAAATACTAACTCTCCCTTAATTAATAAAATCTCTAAATTTAAAATAACTTGCACAAGTGACATAACTTTTAAAAGTTTATAAGTCATAAAATAGCTAAATAGATAACTTAGGTTTTAAAATGCTAAAACTAAATAAATGCCCCATTCTTAACTTAAAATAAAATACCACGTTTTAAAATTACCAAAAATCGTCATCGGTCTCTTTTCCTCGATCCCGCCTCGAATAATCGCTTGAAACATGAAACTCGAGAAATATTTTAACGTGCATCACATAAACGTAAATAATTTAAAGAAATGAGTTTAAATAAATCATGCACCACTAAGACTCATTTTAAAATTAAATAAATGCTTCAGTAATTAAATAAATGCATGGGTTATACGTGTACTGAATTTGGGCTCTACAAATCATGTATATACATGGTGATAGTTACCTAAGAATATGAACATATTATTCATAAATTGTACAGGGATGTCTTGGTGCTTTGGACGGAACGTATATAAGTGTACATGTACCTACCATGGACAAGGCACGATATAGAACAAGAAAAGGTACTATTGCAGTCAACATTATTGGGGTTTGCAACCGAGACATGAAGTTCATATATGCACTTACGGGGTGGGAGGGATCTGCAGCAGATGCTAGAGTTCTTAAAGATGCATTGACTCGTGACTATACAATGAAAATTCCAAGATGTTTGCTACTATGGTTTTTTATTATTAAACGTTACGTTTGGTTTTTTTTTTTTTTTTGAAGATTGGTTGCAAACATTGTTATTTATTTCTTCATAAATTTCATGCTTACATAATGTTAACCACATAATAACAAATTTATTATTTCCAGGTTGTTATTATCTATGTGACAATGGATATGCCAATGTCGAGGGATGCTTGACTCCGTACAGGCGAGTAAGATATCATATGAATGCTTGGGGAAATCGTGCAAATAGCCCACATAATTATAAGGAGTTATTTAACTGGAGACACGCGCAAGCCCGAAACGTAATCGAAAGAGCCTTCGGTTTGTTGAAAAAAAGATGGGTCATACTTCGAAGTCCTTCATTCTATCCATTGAAAACACAAAATAGAATAATAATGGCATGCATGTTGTTGCATAACTTCATCAGGTCTGAAATGCTCGATGATCCAATTGAGGAATTGAATGATGATGTAGTAAGTCCGGCCAATGACACACAAGATGATTTCATCAACATTTTCGAATCATCGGATGAGTGGGATACGTGGAGGGAGAACCTCGCAATGTCGATGTGGAACAGTTTGAACTAAAACATTCGAATTAGTGTATTTATGTTGTTCGACCTTTTGAGGAGATGTACTTTTGGCATTTGATGTTCATTACTTTTAAATGTTGAAAACTTGATTGCATTTTATGTTATTTTGGTTCGATTAATTCTACCGTGATAAATTTTTTTTTCTTATTAAAAAATGTGATTTTCAGTCATTGAGCTTCTTTTTACATGCTTAACTAGTGGTCTGTACAATTTGCAGGAGTAGAACAACGGCAGTGGCAACATCCTAATTATGGAAAGTGGAGCAACTTCGGAGAGTTGTGTTGGCAAAGCCAAAAAAGCTGATAAGACAAGACATACTTGGAGTGAATGTGAATAAGAGTGTTTGATACAAGCACTGAAAGATGCTTCCACAGAAGGTTGGAAGAGCGGCAATGGATTTCGGCCAGGCTATTTATCTTTTCTTGAAAATCGTATGAAAGTTGCATTCCCTAACACAAACTTACGTGGCAACCCACATATTAACTCCAAAGTGCACGTGTGAAGAAATTGTATGGATCTTTGGTGACAATATTAAGTAAAAGTGGTGTCGGATGGAACGACACAGAGAAGACCATTGAAGCCTCAAACGACATATGGGAAGCAATAATTAAGGTATTTTTTTGGTTCGACAAGTTCTCCACTGATGTTCTTCACAAAAAGTTTGCAGATCATTGTATTGTTTATAAAATTCTTAGGCAGACAACAATGCATTATCAATGAGACACAAAAGGTGGATGCATTACCATGATTGGTGAGAAATATTTGGTAATGATCGGGCTATCGGAGACAAAGCTGAACATTTTACTGCAGCAGTTCAAGAGGTTCTTACAATGACACCTGAACTACCAAACAATATAGGTATGAGCCTCGAGGAATTGTTTTCTGTTGACGAGGGAGGTGCTGAGTCAATGTCTGTGTCTCTAACACCATCGTCGCGACCAACGTCAAATGCAAAGTCGAAGGGTAAGAAACGGAAGTAGGTGGATGATGATGATGATTTCGCCATCATCACGAAAGATACAATGACGGACCTGATCAAACAATTGGCATAAGAAAAAGATGCAGAAGATGAGAAGATGCGCAATGCACAAGATAATGTGTTAAAGGTCATGGAAACAATTCTCGAGTTGAGCGAAGACGAGAAAGTTACTGTTATTGAGTTATTGGTTGACAACCCTGCCAAGTTATCACTGTTTTTGCATTTGGGTGATGCTGGAAGATTGAGCTTAGCGCGACGGTTGCTAAAATGAGGTTGAAGCTATGCCTTTAGTTGCGGCACTTTTGGGTTAATATTTAGTTTTCATGCAATCATTTTTTTGAAGTAATGAACTTTTGTGCGTGTCAAACTTTGTATGAATTTTGTTGACTCATTTGTTGTTGTGTATTAACTTGTAATGAAGTCATTTTGGTAAGTTTCATAAGGGGTCCCAAATTTGTTAAGAAATATAAAACAATCACACCATTCTGAACTATGCGTTCTCATATTTTAATTTTGCGTTTAAATAATTATATAAAACAAAGATACTTTTCAGTTCCTGAAATTATGTGTAATCACAAGCTACACATTATACTGAAGTTGTTTCTGTACATTTCGTAAACATGCACTCTTGCATCAAACAATTATGTTGGGCTCGAAATGTGTTAATTACACAAAATTAACTGGCATATACAGGTAAACATCATAAGTTCATTACAAATTAAGGAAGCTTAAGCATCAAACGTACTAATAATTGTTCATACACAACCCATTGTGCCACACCAGAAAACCAAACTAGTCTTGCAAACCTAACCATCGAGTACATATATACAACTATAATACCATCGGCCAGCTGTTTTCTTCAACGAAGGCGTATAAGACATACAAACCATATTTTTGGTCTTTGATGCTTCTGGAGGTTGATCAGTACCATCGATTTCTTCATCTGATAACAGGGATACCACTGGTATTTTGTACTTGCTCGTAACATAAACTTCAGAGTAGGTAGGGAAAGTCACAGATATTTTTTTGCCTACAAATATAAGAGATGTGTTATTTTCAGATGCATCAATTCATGCTTCACCACGCCCTTAAGTACACAACAACAAGCATTTATTACACACAAATCTACCAAAATTAATGTCATATCCTCTAAGATATCAAATTTAATTGATTTGAAATTTTAGGCAATATAGGTCAAACACTACACATAGACATTCATTATAATTCAGTATATGACAATTAAAAATTCAGACAGACGTAAGGTGACAAAAAATAATGAATTATTATTCAGAAGTGCATTCAATGCTTATCTCATCAATCTGCCTACATGTTTGTAAATATCCAAGACAAGTGTGAAGACAACATAGACAGCTCACTGACCTTCGGCTGCAGCAAGATGGAAGTTTCAGATTACTTGATTTCTTACACCAATTGCATCGCAATGAAGAAGCACAACTCATCAACACTCCTGCAACTTAATCCCTGGCAAGTAATTGTCCTCTGCCCTATGGGAAATCCTCTACAAACAGTTGTTGAAATCAGTTTATGTTGAATTTAAAAAAAATTTAAACATCTGAAAATGAAAAAATGTGTTTCTTACCGTCATCTTACCATTGCTTCAATGCATCCTGTGGATGGGGTTAGTACTCAAGTTACATTGATCGGTGAAGGTAAGAAGCCAAATGTAATGATGAAAGTGGATTCTAAATTATATTTAACATCAGAATCTAAACTAAAATGAAGTAGAGTATTACCACTATTTGAATGAAAGCAGCAAAAAAATACAAAACCAAATACTTTTATATTCCATAACAAAATAGTGAGAACAAGAACTCAATCACATTTACGATATCTAACATCACAGTCTTCTCCATTTCGCACCCAGATATTGCATAACAATTAATCTAGACAGAACATATTATTTACTTTGAAATAATAATAAGAAGCATGAAAAACATCATTAAACACAGTAATAGGCAAAATCATCCAAAACAACAATAAACTTGTTCCACAGATAAAGGTGTGTGATCCAATGCATTATTGGGTATCCCGGATGTGGTCGATGCCATAACCGACTCCGTTATAACGTGTTGTTTCGTGTCAATTTTATCGGCATTCTTCAGAGTAGAAGATTGTGAACTACAAGCTGCATTGCATGCTTGTGTGTGCCGACGAAATGTTAAATGAGAAGTGGGATTTGGTGACGAATTTGAACCCATTTCATTTTTCGATGATGGTTCATTGTTCGAATAAACTTTTTCAACATTATACTCATCGTACCAAAAGAATCGGTTCCGATGTTTCAAACCGGCGGGACATATATAGTAATATTGCCACGATTGGGTTGAGTATTGACCAACTTCACGTAATAGCATATACCCATTGCCGCACTCGCATTGTGGTGGTGTCTTCACATCCATGAAAGCTATGGAAAAGATGAATTGAATGAATTTTAAAATTAGTTACATAGCTATAGACATTCCTTGAAATAAAGTTTTACCCAACTAATCTTTTGGAAACTACAACAAATTTTGTAGAACAAAGAACTAGTATAATATTTTTCAAATTCGACAGAGAATATGAAAATTATATCCTAAACGAACGAAAAAAAGAGAAAATTTCGGTTGTTGTAAACGTAAAAATTTATTTTTTCAACATATTTATACAAAACGGAACGGAAATGAAAAAAGATTTGTGAAAAACAAAAACACTAACATTTTTCTAGAAATACTCACATTAACAGCCAGTCAGAAGGTTGGAGATCGAATTTCCTTCCGCACAATATTTTATCTGTTACATTTTCTTGTGATTTCGACGGAATATCAACGTGCACAATCCAAATTTCAATCCTTCGGATGTATGATTCACCTGGAACACATGCGGAGTTATTTACGTTGATGTCGCCTACGGTTTTCTTCGAAGATATTTTGTGGAGGAAAGTTGTCGAAGGAAATGTGAGGATAGAAGACAAAAGTTGGTCTGAATTTAATAATTAAACAAATATGTGAAAGGGTAGTTTTGGTAGTACAAAGTTAATTGATTAGTTAATCAGACCCTTCAAAATCAAACCAAACACAACACTGGTTTGAGCACACCATACAAATCTGTAAATAATCATATTTCTTATCATTTATGTGCTAATCATTCAGCAATCCTATCATTTGAACCAAACACAGCTATAGTCTTGCAATCATTTCTACTTTACTAAAATTTCGATGTAAGACAATGCATTTTACCTTACAATACTTATGCATTATGCTAACATAAAAAATTTAGTGAAATAGAAGGATTGAAAGTATGTACTGAATTTCAACACAAAGAATATTGTTTGCACAGCTACAATCATTTCTTTTTTTTTTTTTTAAAATAGTAGGATCCGTCGGGTTAGAACAATCGAACCAACTTTCTACCATTAAACATTAACCGGACCACCTTAGGGTGGTTCCAGATCGGTCATGGTTATAGGTCAAACATGTTGACTCCATTGACCACGGGTCGATTCCGGGTCTAACCCAGCCCTGGATCACGTTTATTTCATGACGCTTCAAACACAGTGCTTCCTCGCATATTGAAAAAGTTTGTAAAAAGAAGGTTAAAATCTCAAAATTTGTTAAAATAGTATAAACTTGTGCTCTCAAAATTGATTTTCATTTTAAAAGTTAAAATTTGCACTTTAAAAGCTTTCGATAAATATCGATAAGACAACAAAAAAAGAGGAGTAATTTTCGTAAAATAAATAGCATAGAATTCATAAAGGCTCGAAGAACTAATCGTTTTTTTGCTTCTCTTTTAAGAAACTTATAAATGGTTACAAATATAAAATCGACCTTTAAAATAATAATTATTTTGTGCTTTTCAAATAAATATTCTCCCGCGCCTTGTCATATCTCGCTGTGGAATTTGGGATTTAGGGTTCAACATTTGTTCGCACTGATAACTTTCATCTCCGCAATCGCCCGTGAGCAAATTCATCCCTCTCTCTCACACCCCGAGCGATAATCATATAGAGAGATCTAGCAGTTGGTCAAATTTCTGCAGCATTTGCTGAGTTGTGCGTCTACGATTATATCTAATTTGAAGTCAGATTTCTGAGGTATACTACTTGACCTTGGGTGCTTTCCGACTGTCTGTAAAATCTTGTGAGCAGCCACTTTTCTAATTTTGTTATTATTATTATTTTTTAATTGTTGGAGTGATTCCTATTAGCCGAAAATTTCAGCTTGTAGCATTCGGCTAAATGGAGTTTTGTGATTAAAGGCGGAGCTAATTTAGGTGTCCCATTTAGGCTGAAACCTATTGCTTTTGTTGTTTGAGACACCAAAGTACGTTACAAAATACGGAAGAAAACGTGATCACAAAACTTGACTGTTCTTTTCTGAATTGCCATAGCAGATTACGGAAGTGAATAAATAAAAAAAGCCATAATTCTTGATGAAAATCGAAAATCACAAAGGCATGACATTTCTTGGATATTTGAGCTGGATTTTAAGCCCCACGCATTTCAACACATTTTCAAATTCTCTTTATGAGAATGAAGAGATTTAATGGAGACAAATATAAAATAATCAATGGTCCAAGACTCTCATATACAACATTTTCATGCTATAATCAAGTGAGGGAAATGCATTTCCCTTCACATTCTAGCATTCCATAAACTCATTAGGTGATAAATATGCCATCATCCAATCATTTCCATCACTTCTCTTTTGTGCAAAATCTCTTAAAGTCCATACCTGAGTTCATATTAGGCGTCACTGTTTTGAAATTTAGTTCATAGAATTCAACGAGTCATAGAGTAGACTCAGTAAAGTAAAGAGGAGTATGTGCTGCGGGACAGCAGGAATATCCACTATATAGAATTGGATGTTCATGTTTTCATAGTATTTTGAAGGATTTGTTTTACTCTATTTTTCGACAAGAAATCCATCATTTGATAATACATGTTATTCTCAACGCATAGCTTCCAAAACCGCTAGCTGCTCTTCAGCGCATAATTAGGATATGACTACTTTTGATGCTGTCACAAGTCATGACTGAGAAGTTTGGATAAGTATGATAAAACTTTGTGGCTCATGGCTCCTCGCTTCACCTCTTTGCATTAGTAGAGATTTGGAATTAGAGGATCTACCTTGGTATGAAAAGGAGCTCTTCAAAAGAAGAAAGAACTGGATAGGACCTCCTGTACTGCTTCTAACTTGGGTCCTCGCTGAACTAGGTGTAATATGGTGGTTAATTGTTGTTCTGGGCTTCTGGCTTTGATAAAATAGGGGATAATAAACTTTTTTTTTTATTTGAGTTGATAGTTAACTGTTATCTTTGGCCCTTCCCAATGGGAGCTAGAACTGGAGTCTCACATTAGTTTAAATCAGAGGAATATTTGAAATTCTGTATTTTACAATTCATACTCTGTTAAGGGACTACTCATAGTTTTTAAAGGAGAGCACCTCTGAGGCTAAAGGCGCCAGCGGGTTACGCACGCCTGGGCTCACATTTGAAGCCCCAGGAAGAGCCTTTGAGTGGGCTTTTTTCCTGTCTTTTTTGAAAAAAATAAACTCATCTTAGGAAAATCATATAGTTTCTCTTTAAAAAAAAATTTAATTGAAGCTTTGTTTCCTAAAATATTTGAAAATTACATATATAGATAGATAGCAAATATAAACTAGGATCTGAATTGTCAACCAACCTTAAACTTGAATCTAAATTGATTGATTGGACAAATTAGTGGAGAAAATCTCTGCACTTACAATGATATGATAGAAAATAAAAGTGAAGAAAAAAATCTGCTAATGTAATAGGAGATTCCTCAACTACAAAACATAATAAAAATAAAATCTCAATAATCTAGAGCAGAAAAATAAAAATAATGCAGAAATCTGCCAGTATGAAAGATTATATACTTTGCCGTAAAATAGCAGTAGTAGATAAATATGTTTTTGTGATATAATATTTTTTGCTTAGCTTAATTAATTCAATAATAATGTTTTTTAATGTAATAGTAGTAAAATGTATTTTTCTAAAAAATTATTGTGCACTTTGCTTCGATAAGTAGCGTGCCTCGCCTTTGCGTCTCATGTTCCAGGACCCCTTTGATGCTTAGTGCACCACTGCACCTTGTGCCTTTAACAACTATGAGAATACTAACTATTTTCATTCAAATTCTGATTAAAGTTTCTATTCAGTTATTTTAATGACAAATTACGAATCCATGCTCTGTATGGTCAAGGTCAATGCAATCAAATTTATATACTTTTTTTATCGAGACTATGTTTGTATTGGAGATCTCCAGATCCGTTTATAATAATGTTTTAAAGGCAAATGACTCTAGAAAATTTTATGTATTTAGGCTGCTTGTACTTGTGGAAAATGCCTTGGGCTCTCTTATCTAAGTCGGTGAGCAGTTTTGAGGCTGGTGACGTGCAACTTATTAGAAGATTAGCATTAATCAGCGCTGGTAAAGTGTTAGGATGGTCAATTTTAGTACCTTATATCATTGTAAAATCCTTCCAATAATATAATGTAAAGATGCTTCTGCACTGTCAATAACTAAAGTTTACGTCAGTACTTTTATTCTGATTCCTATGTTTTGTTCCATCGAGTTCATCTTTTCGACTTAATTGTGTAATGTTATGACTTATGTTAGAGAATAACGATCGACGATCACAACAAGGAGATTACCCAACGATAGGAGCTAATAATATTGAAATAAAATGCAATATTCCCATAGTTAAACTCTTTAATACAAATATACCCTAGCCGCAGCTAGTAAAAACTCACAAAACACAACGATAACCAAATGATTCTACTGATGATCTGCTTCTTCACTTTATACGCCACTTCACTCTTCACGTGGAGGTGGAGGTCCCCTCCTCTTTCTCTTATAGACATATTTTATAATTGGCCTTTCTTCCTGGCTGGGCCTGTTTCATGATTGTCATTCCTTTCTCCATAAACTGAACTATTCTCCTGATTTGGGCCTATCTTAGTAGGACATGTAACATGTTGACGTACCGCGCGCATGGGATCAACCATGACTTGGACCCATACGAGTTGTTCCACTCCATTTGTCGTGTCAATTAGAAACTTCAAACTTTAAAGTAAATCTTATCTTGAAATTGGACCAGATCCAATCCCCTTTGAAGTTTTGCTGGAATTCGCTCAGATTAACTATTTTCTTGGATGTCGCTGAAGTTGGATTTTTTGCTCTATGAGAGATCTCTTTTGTTTTTCAGCAGATTTGCTAGTTCTGTGTGTGTGTGACTGTGTGTTTGTGCTGGAGTGATGCGTTTGTGCTGGAGTGCTTTCGGGATAATCTATTTTCCCTGAAATCGTGTATCATGGATGTTGCAGTACCAATTTATAATATAAATTACTCCACGTTTCACAAAAGTTGAGAAAGATGCATTGTATGATGACTGAAATTTATGGAACCTTTATATTGTCATAAGCACTTGATAAATATGATAAATACAAATTTAGCAAATATTCATGGCTGCAGAAGCCAAAAACACATTCCTGTTGTAAGTAAAATTCTGAAAAGATTGCCCACACAAATTTTAGGTTAACTATGTAATTTTGATCTCTTTGGTTACGAGATTAACAAAAGAAAGTTCATTTAATTGCTGCTACTGGAGCTTGTATTAATGAGGGTCCCACTGCAGGAAATCAAGTGATTTTCACTTTCCTCTGACTTTCTTCAGATGGAAGACGAATTCCAAAAGTCTCCGAGGCCAGGATATCCTGCAGACGGTCCTGATGCAAAATATCTTTCTGGACTAAGTACAATACTGGTTGCTACAATCCAGGAAGCAAAAGACAGGATTTCCCAGATAGAATACATCTTCTGCAGTCAACTTTTTCCTAATTTTCACTTGAAAACTCAGAGCCTGCAGAAATTATACTCTGAGGCGAGGGAAGCTGCAGAAGATGCATATAAAGAAAAGGAAAAAGACTTGCTGCTTCAAATCAAGAAGCTCCAGTGTGAAAAGCAGCAGGTTATGGAAGAAAAAGCTAATGAATTGAATGACTGGAGCCAAGTACATAAAAATTTGCAGAAGGTTATTGACTCAAAAGAGTCCCTGATACTACGGCATGAGAACACAATTAAAGAGGTTGAAGAAAAGAATATCATTATCTTGAAAAAGCAATTGTTTCTGGAGGCTGAAACTGAGAAGTTGCAACTTGAGCTGGTGAAGAAGTCTGAGGAAGTTGATGAGGTAATGAAAATGCTCAACAGGCTTCTTCAAATAAATCCATCATGTGCCTCTGTACAGAAAGGTATGCAGTTGAAGGAGTATAAAGTGAAGGCAAATGAATTCATTTCAGAACTTGAAAATAAGGGGTGGAAATTTGATGAGCTGCTGTCAGGACTCCGAGAAAAGACGCAAGAAGTAGAGAATGGGAGGAAATTGCAAGAAAATTTACTTAAGAAAATTGAATATCAAGCCTCAGAGATAATGAATAACGAACAGCTAGTGAATAAACATGTGAAGGAGAATAGTTTTCTCACATCCAAAATAGGGAGTTTGGTGAAGTGTGTTGATGAACTGAAAAAAGATCTTTTGAAGAAAAATAATGATTTGGAGGAGGAAATAAAGGTGCAGGATCAGTTGTTCCTACAGATTGATTCATTGAGTTTTGAAAGGGCAAATAGAGGGACAGAATTGGAAGGATTTGAGAACGAGAGGAGATTGCTTCTGGATAAGCAGAAAGTTCTAGAGGAAACAATTGATTATCTTCAGCAAATTATTTCCGAGAAAAGTAAAGAGCCTTCTACTGGAATGGAATTGCATGGAAAATTATTACAGCAGTTTGAAGCTAAAGCTTCTGAATTACTGTCTGAAAGGAAACATCTGGAACTTATTGCTCGTTATAAGAAACTGAAATCTCAGTACAACTATGTGTGCAAAAAATTTGGTCTTACCCCAGAAAATATGCTCTCCCATGACAAAATAGAAGATGACAGTGAAAACTTCGGACACGAGCAGACTCCCACAACTTCACGTGGTAAGTACAATGATTGTGCTTTTCTGGAATGGAAGTTTACTTCCTTTCAGCACATGGATTACATCATTTTCCCCCACATATTTCAAATGGACTCGTTGGAAATATAAATTGATCACCATCGTTTTCTAGTTGAGCAGCACGTAGTCGATTAATTTGAGGAGGTTTACTGTTTTCGATCCTCTATTTTTTTACGGTACCAATCTATGCATTAAGATGTATTTGGCTTTTTTTTTTTTGCATACACAATAAAGTTGACTGCTAATGTCAGCGTTCCTGGTTTCAGATATTGGGAATAAGGCTTCAAAAGCTGTCGATGCTGCTAGTGAAGTAACCAGACCACAGGAAGAACGAGAACTATTGCCGGACAGAAAAGGAACTCTATTAAGTGAAAGAACAAACCCAGCATCATCATCTACCACAAGCGTTTCAGTTTCACCAAAATGTCCGAGTGGTATAAAGTCATACCTTCCAGGTGGTGCAAAACGCCCTATCTCATATTGGAGGGATATGAGGTCCCATCAGAGTCGTCTGGGACCTGATCCACATGATGATTTTCTTGATACTCCACTGGAGAATGTGAATGAAAATCGGGGAAAAGTAACAAGGGAGGAAACACCCAAATGTCCTAAACAGGATATAAAAAATAAGAAGTTTAGTAACTCTGATGATGACGAAACACAGGACATGAATGTTGATCCTGAACCACGAAGAAGACAAATGTCACCTTCAACTCGCGGAACTTCGGGTTTTAAGTATGTAGAACCTGCAAGAAAGAAGTCTGACAGGGAAAACCTGAAAGGCATGGAATGCAAGCAATGCAAGAAGTTTTATGATGCTGTTCTCCCTAATGGAGAAGAAATTGCCGATGGGAGCCGGAAAAATATGCGTTGCGAGCACCACAATGAAGTTTCAAGACATCGATACAGGTATGCACCTCCTTTGACTCCCGAAGGATTTTGGAATATTGGATTTGAATCTGAAATGTAAGTTCCTTTGCTTTTTAATATAGATGTAACATCAATTGTGATACCAATTAAAAATAAAATCATTTTCGTTATTCAATCAAGAAAATGCCAACCATTATAGAACTTGGAAGAAGCATTACTAAATTTCGTTGTTCTTTCCTACATCAGTTTGAACTAAAGATTGGCCGGTTAATCAAACTCAAGATAAGTGTTGCAGGAAATCAAACATGAGGAAATGCATATACTTACAAACACCGATTTCTCCGAGCTATTTCTGAAAATAATTGTTGCATGTTTGCGTAACTGAATATCATTGACGCGATTAAGCACATGTTTCACATATATTAAACATATTAATACAATGTTTCTTGTAGAACTTTCCAATAGGTTATATGATGTTCACCTTAAGCGCAGAGTTTGTTCTTATTTCTGATATAAAAAGAGAAGTAAACACTGAATAAAATTTCCTCAAAACTATTAAGGTGAAGGAGCCTATACAATGCTTAGCATAAATAGTTCTCAGAGTTGAAAAGAATTTATAATCTTATGATTATTATACACATAAACTATAGATAGTGGATGTGGATCACTCATTTAAGGAGTTACATTTATGTTAGGGAACTTGGTGATTTTCTGAGTTTATAAATTATAATAATATTTAAGAACTAAATTTTAAGTTTGCATGAAAATTTATAAGTTTTTTCCATTTTTGGAAAAGTTTCTATAAAGGCCTATATTAAACAATATATATTTATCGATTAAAGGACCGTGATTAAATAAAAAGAGAATTAAACTATTGATATAGGAGTTTTTATAAATAAATAAATATATATCAATAATTTAATTCTCTTTATATATATATATATATGTATGCGTGTGTGTGTGTGTGTGTGTATATATTGCTGGATTACATTTATTACTCGATATTTCTTTTCAATGAACGAATAATGGTCCAATTATTTAAATGATTTATTGCTTGATCAGGAAACCAGGAAATGAGAAAAGGAAGCTTAAATTTTTTTTAACATTCGAGTAACAAAGTAAAAATCATAAATAAACAAAATTTGATTTTTGTGTGTCTTGTGTATGATACCTCGGAAATGAACACTTTACACACTAGATGTCCTCATATTATCATGTTTACACACTATACATCGTCATAGAGCCAAGACCTCGATGTTCCGGGTTGATGTCGTGGTTTGACACATACAATATTTCACGTACCTATGATTTCGGGATACATTGTTGTGCTATATTGTTAGGATAGGAGATAAAGTTTAGAGAATAGGGTGAATAAAATTTTCTTCTCAACTGGCTAGACATAAATGACCACAAAAGATGGTATTTCAACGTGCGTAAGGGGCCAGCTAGACAAGTGAGCTATTATATATTCACTTGGATGATCTTTTAACGAGTAAAACAAAGTAATGAATCGAAGCAGACATATATAATGATGCGTAATGGAAATAATACAAGATATATGGAAGTTCTAAAGTAAAATCTTTCTACGCTTTCTCTTCTTCCACTCAAGAAATGAATTCACTAGAAAACTTTACTTTTACAACAACTTACGACAATCTGTTTCAATTAGGATTTATCCAATTCTTAAACCGAAACTCCTACTGTACTTCTCAACAACAAATACAAACGAGCCGCCTTTAGAACCTAAGTTCAGAAATCACAACGCAACTCTTTTACCATATAACTTGAACAATTTGACTTTAAATAGTTGACCTTTTACAACGTTATCTTTTGCTTCAACATTCAACTTGTACTGTTAGCTGACACAAAAAATAATCTATCTTTCGTCTCCTCTCCCATAACGATACGCCAGAATTAATGCTCTTTAGCATGTATTCTGTTGGTATGAGGTATTTTTTGTTTAACATAAAGTGTATAAAAGATATAAAAATTTCTGTGTATCACATTTAAATGTTGTGCCAAATATTGTAACACTTAGGAGTTAGGACAACACGCAGTAGAATTAAATAACTCACAAATAAATAAATTTAATTAAAATAACTCATGATTAATTATGCACAAGTATAAATACTTGCGCGATGCCTCAAGGACAAAATAATCACTAGAAAATCAATTTCAGTTTACAAAAATCAACACTAGTGATTTTAACGAAAAATAATTTTTTCAGCACGTTGAGAAAATAAATTGCTTTCTAAAACAACTAACAAAACAAAAACATAATAAAAAACCAAAAAAAAAAAGGGGATGCAAAAAATTTAAGTAACAAAGCGTGATCTTTAGCCAATACTTCCACGCGTGTTGCCTGCAGATGTCTCCAATAATCACAGTAACACGTGAAATAACACTCTTCAAAACCACATTGTCTTTGTGAATTATTTTTCTATGAAAACCACGGCGTGCAAGAGTGCAAAAGTGAGCAGCCACCGAACGTCCAAGCTTCAGTCAAAACGCCAAAGGTCCAAAAGTCTTTTTCTTTAGCTTGGTTATCTTATTTATTGCTTCTTTCTCTCCTAGAGTTTATCTTCAAAAAGAATCCTACAAGATATGAAAATCAAGTTTTTTATTAGAAATAAACTTTTTTTAAATAATGATACCATATGATAAAATCATTATCATAAATATTATATCTAGAAAGGAAAAACCTTTAATTCAATATTTCACACAATCTTATCATTAAAGAAATTATATTTTAGGAAAATATTATTTCAAGGAATAAATTATATCTTGGAAACCAAGACTAATTTTCCTTTCAATCTCCCTTTTTTTTTGCCTTTCTGGACAAAATCAGCACAAACACAGTTTTCATATCGATTCCATTTGATCTCTCCCTGTATATGAGAATCCATCCCCTTGGATGTGACAACATGTCTCCCCCTAATTTGATCAAGTTAGCATACGTGTTGTCATAATTGTTAGCAACACATGATGCAACACAGGAGAGAAACAAACATTCACCGCATAACTTTCAGGTAGAGCATGATTTTGGTAAATCACTGATCACTGCTGATCACTATCACTTTTAGCTTCAACTCCTTCATTTCCCGAAGGTCCTGCTTCATCAGTTTGTGCTCCAGATGCTACAGCTTCATCTCCCCTTTTTTGTCTGGAATGGACAGCTATCTCCAAAGCCAGTCGGTAGTCAGCAACTAAGTTCTCATAATAGACCAGATCAGCTTTGGCTTGCATTATCTTGGCTAGAGCATGATCTATCTGGGCTTGGATGGCAGTCATGGAGATCATTATATATCTCGTAGGTACAGTAGTATTGTGATGAACCTTGACTTAAAATACTACTACTTTAATAGTTGCAGAAAAATATAAAATTTTCTTATTAAATAGTTTTTTATAAATATAACTCGTAAAATAAATCACGGTCATCACTCGTACTAAAAATAAAATTTATTATTAAAACTCCATCATTTTAAATACCACAACTATCAAAATCCCAAGTTTAAAACATCCACCATATATTTGAAAAAGTATAACATAATATAAAAAGTCTCAACTTACTAATCATCAAAACTAAGGCATAAAATTTGAGAAAATATTTTTAAACATTCATAATTAAAATGCTAGTGAACTACAAGATTCTCGGGTTTGCGTTGCCACTGTCCTCGAGCTTGTTCACTGGTCACCACCTCCAGCTTCCTCAACTACATCATCTGCATCGATCAAGTTTAGTGAGTCTAATTACTCAGCATGCATAAACCGTGAAATCAAGTAATACGTAATAAAATTCATGCAATTTTAAACATAGCTCGTACATAGCATAATACAAACATAAATATGTATAACGCGACTTTCCTGCATAAATATTTCATAAAATCATATTTTCGTGCTCCTCATCGTAATCATAATCGTAAATCATTTTGCGTAGAGTTCTGTTCAATGTAAGTGGCCAATAACATAAATCGTTTGATCAAACTAAACCACAGTATTGGGCCGACAGGGATCGCCACAGCCCTTGGACTGGATGTTCACTCCCTAACATAAGATAAATCCTCCGAAGAGACTGGAGAGGTCTCCAGACACGTTCTCCGGCTTCCAAACCCGTAACATAAATTGGCCACAAGACAAATCACATACCTCAAAAATAATTATTTTGCACGTCATACATACTTACGAACATCGTGAACCTCGTTGGATTGCCCTGAACATGCTGCCACGACCTTAAAATTAAACCAATCAACCATAGCCTCGAAGATGCACTCAGGACACGTACTATTCTCGGATTAAATAGAATAATTTAGGACTTACCGAATGACTCGGGACTCGAACCATACTTAGCCAACGTCCTGACCTACTGTACAAGACCCTAAACTAGCCCCAAACCATGATCGAGCCCCCTTAAAACGTGAACAACAATCTATCCAAGAAAACAGCCCATGCAGACGACACATCTATGCTTCTCACGTGATGCGATTCTTCAAACCACGAAAAGCAAACGCGCTAAAAAACGGAGTCACGTTCTCGATTCGATGAAATGAAGAAATGGTTGTGTTGTCCCGATCTTTTTGAACAAGTAAGTGTGTAATATTCACCTCTAAATCACGAAGTATTTAGCAACAAATATTAACGAAGGATAAACAATCGAAATTCAAGCGAACCTTCAAAGAACTCGTCTTTGACAATTCGAGTGAAGAACAATCGACAAACGCCACAAAGTAATAAACTTTGATAAGTTTGATTTGAGAAACACACGAATGTGTAAACAAAGCCAAGCTTTGTAAAGTTGAGAGAAAACTCACAAATATGATTAAAATCAAAATAATCTAATGTTACAATGACCAATTTTCGAGTATATATTATTTACAAATCTCAAAGATATCAAATTTACTTGCCAAAATAATAAAAACACTAAACTAGGAAAAGTCTGCGCCGCACGCATATGCGTGCCCAATACTCGCGCATATGAGCGAAAGTTTCTGTCTTCAAATTTGCGCCGCATGCATATGCGCGCCCCAATTCCGCGCATGTGCGCGAAGTCTTCTGTTCCGCCCCTTTGAAAATGCTGCGCCGCGCATATGCGCGACCTCTCGCGCATATGTGCGTCATATATCGCGCATGTGCGCGAGAACCGCTGTCCTCTTGGGCCATTTTGCACTCACATGATTGGTTGCTCGGGACTCCTTCATTATATTCTTTGTTGAACTCCATCACTTGCTTGAATATGCTTGATTCATCATCATTAAGCTTGATATTCCGAGACAACAATGCTTCTTAATTCTTCTTCCAACCATTTGCACGTCATGCCCGGCCAGATTCATATCATACTCCCCTTCTTCAAAAAGATTTGTCCTCAAATCTTGTCTACCTACGCAACACGAAGCAAGTTAGTAATAAAAAGAATTAAATTATTGTAGAACTCGAAAAATCAGATTTCGTATAAGCCATGCATAATTGCTATTATTTAAATTAAAAATGATTTTTTTTATATATATGAAGCTGTTTAATTCATTTTAAAATTTGTTAAGTCATGATTGTTTATTTTAATCGCAGAGGTTTAGTTTTTCTTTTCAGATATATACTCGAGGCCGGACTGGAGTTTGGAGAATTGAGATAAGATTAATAATAAGAAAATACTCCTAAATTTAATTTAAGCCCAGGAATAATTTATTTTAATGATAAAGAATTTTTTTAAGATTTATTTAAATTAATTGGATTTAAGTTATTAAATAAGTTCTTTTATGTCCAATATTTAATTAAAGCTTAAATTAAAATGTGTAACCAATTGGGATAAATTAATCTAGGCCTAATATATACAAGAAATTAAAACCTAACATTTTAATAATTAATTTTAAGACCAAGCCATGCCATGCAAGATTTATATCTTAATTTAATTTGTTAATTCACTAAATTATATATTGGGTGTTTAAAACCTTAAGAATTAAAAATACAAGATTCAATCAACAATATACCTTGCAAATTGATAGCAAATTTCGGTCACCCCATAAATCAATTCAAATATGTTTGGCAACTCTCCATTCAAGTCACCCTTCAATGGCCCTTCATGGTATAATAATTCCCTCACCTTTAACTCACCAATTATTGATAATTCAAGCACCATTATTCACCTAATTTCCCTCAACCCACTAATCTAGCATATCAATTCCATATCTCTCGAGCAACAAGAATAGAAACAATGGAATTGCCATTCAAACTCCTCACTTGTAACTCCCATCTAAATACCTTGCATGACTCACTTATCAATCCTTGTAACCTTCACCTTCATTACCTAGCATTTCCTCCACCCTTACCTTAAAAAATATCAGAATAAAGGAGCTGCTGAAATCGTGAAACAACAGCAGAAAAAAAACAAGAAAGAAAATCCAACTACGACTCCGCCGCGCCGTGTTCGTCGTATTGGTTTGTTTTCTTCAAAACAGATTTCCAGGCATGTATATATTGTTTATTTTCTCTTCAATCAAGTCCTATAGATATTTTTAAACCATCATATGTGCATGATTCACGAAACAACACAAAATTGACAGCAACGTTGCAAAAATCTGTACAGGCCTTCTCGGTCTTTTTGTTCTATGCTTCACGGTTGGGGTGTTTTGTTGATTCCAGGAAGTTGGTTCGGTTCCAAGAACTCAAGGCTGCATCTAGGCATGATCTAGAGTGTGTTAGAGTATTGATGATTCATTAATTTAAGGCCATACACTCAGGTTAAAGATTTGACAGCAAAACTTTCCCATAGTTGCAGATTTGGCCCACAATTTTTGTTGTTTGGTTGTATAAGGTGAGTGTTCGAACCATGGCTGACCCAGGGCCTGTAACCATGGTTAGAACCCTCCCTTAGCATGTCTAGAACTTGACCAAGTCGGTCTTTCAAGGCTTGGTTCACGGATCCATCAAAACTTTTACAACAACAAAACAAGTGCTCTTCGGTTTTTTATTTTTCTGTATGAGTGAAGCTTTCGGTTTTGGGGTGTTTGGGTGGATTGTGGTTGGCTTTTAGCCCATATCCATGGTTCACACAATACCTCATCATGTCTAGATCGAGCCATGGTTGATCATATGGCAACCGGAACGATACAAGACAGCAAAACAATTCAATACATCACGATGCACAGAATTTGGTGCTCTCGGTTGGAGCTTTGGGTTGCCCTAGGTATTTGCTTAGATTGTGGTTGGCCTATTGCCCTTAGCCATGGTTCAAGCCACGTCTTAGGGTGTTGTTAAGAGACTCTGGTCGGTTGTTCAAGTCTAATGGCCATTAGTTTCATAAATTACACCACATATGCACAGCTGCTGCAACTGTTTTTTTTTTTTTATAGCAGATTTGCTTCGGTTCAGGGGCCTTGTTTGAGTTCTTGGTTGGCTTTTAGCCTATGGCCTTGGACTAGACAGTACCCCAATGAGTTATGAAAGTCATGTTTTTGGCCATTCATGATTTGGTTCAGTTTAGAGGTCGTACGAGAATTTACGGTGCAATGTGCCAAAGTGACTCTCGAAAGAGTGTTTCATGATTTTGGCCTCCATTCACTATTTTTTGTGTATTACAGTCCTTATGTATATTCTTTCATTATGTTAAGTGTATTTTAATCATGGAAAAACGGTGGTTCAATGTTGGTTCGGGTTGGTACGAAGCCATGGTTGGAAACTAGGTTGTTGGTCTCGTTTGTCTCGTTTTTGGTTCGGATATGAAGTTTTTGTCAAGTTGAGATTATTTGCATGTGTCTCATGTTAGGATTAGGTTGCAGCAAGCTTGGGAACGATCCAACTCACCTGGTAAAAACATGGTTATAATTTTATTACGTGTATAAAATATAAAATGTTTATTTTGAGATATATGCGATATGTCTTGTGGCCACCTCACGCTTATGGGATCTCTCCACCCTGTGACTTACGACCGATTTACGATTATGTATGGGTACGGACATCCAGTCCAAGGGCTGTGGTGATCTTTATCGCCTAGTATACTGCGGTTTAGTCTGATCAGACGTTCATGATATGTTATGAGCCACTTGCGTTGAAACATTATCTCTACTAGAAAAATCTCGATATGGTATTTTATGACAGGGCTCTATCGACCAAATCTCTTACGTACGATTTTTAGATATGCACGTATTTATATTTACTCATGACACGATTTTCACCTTACGCCTTACGATACGATATTTTTACGTTGCATGCGATTTTATGATATATTTAATTGCTATTCACGATATATGCATGTTGAGTCTTTAGATTCACTAGACTTGATTGTTGTAGGTACTGATGAGGCCGAGACTGAGGGCGGAGACCAGTGAGCTAGCTTGGGTCAGCAGTAGTAGGAACCCGAGGACCTCATATTTCAGTTTATTCACCTTATTATGTTCAAATTCAGATTTTAATATGTTGGATTATTTTTAAGTTGTTGTTTTGAAACACAATATTTACTTCCGCTGTTATTTTAAAGTTAAATATATTTATAGATTTATTTTTATGAAGGAGGCAAGTTATTTATTTAAAAAGAAAACTTTCGAAAATTCCGCGAAGTATGATTACGAAATTAGGGCCTTCACAATTATCAACATGCTTACCTGTAAACTCAAGTTTGTAGGTGCTATTGTTTGCTCGCTCTTTCAGCACTGGAATTCCCAACATCACCATTGCCTTTCCTATAAACTCATCAACTTTACCAGATATCAAATAACAAATGATACCAAATGATAAAATACCATTAAGTATCACAAAAATAAGGTTTCTCCCCTTCTTAGACCTAGTTAACACAAAAATGAAATCCATACACGTGTACGACCATATCTCACTAGGAATAAGACATAGTTCATGCACGATATAAGAATCTAGCCAAAATGTCAATATCTTATATTCAATGCATGTTTCACAATACCACTCAATATACCTCTTCATATGCAACCAACACATATAATCATGCATTTTATCAAAGATAAAAACACCATTATATGCATCACTAGTACGTAACTCATGCAATGAATATAAAATGAAGAATTTATTCTCCTTAAAATTGTATTCATTATGAACATAAAAATTTTGATATTCATTCATGCTCTTTCCAACGCCATCATCAAACAAATATGAATCATGCAAGTAGGACACAGTAAATGTACTATCCATGCAATCATTTAACTCATCACATGAATTTAATTCTAATGCACACAAGTCATTGCCATGACAAAGCCTTATCAATTTGACAATCTTTGAACACTCAAAATCAATAACATTTGAATTTAGTTCATGCAATATATCACCACTCTCAATTCTGTGACACTTAGGCAACAAGGTTAAATCATAGTCATACCTCTTAACTATCACATTTTCAACCCATTCTCCAAACTCTTGAAAACAAAACAACAATGACTTAAGGTAAGGAAGCAAATCATATCTCCCAGATGTTGCGTTGATGACTAACCTTACCTCATCGCTATTGCTCTTGAATCCATATGGTTCATTCCATTGCATTCTCACACCATCAACACTTGCTCGCCTCCTCATCATGACATCACCATAATCCTGCAAAGAAGAAGTAACAATGCTCGAGATTGAACCGGCTATATCATCATAATGAGAATAAACCACTTTGTACAAAGGTACATGAAGAGGTTTATGCAAAAACAAGTAACTCTCTACCTCACTCTTTTCACTTTTTTGGGCCTTTAATTTCTTTTTCTTTTCTTTGGCCTCTTTTTCTTTTTCATCTTTTCTCTCATTTTTCTTTTCTATGGTCATCTCACTCTTTTGTTCACTTTTTCTTTCGGCCACTTTACATTTCTTTCCACTCAATTCATGAATAACTTTCAATTAATCCTCAAGAACATTTGGAGTCAATTGAACTAATGAAATATTTTGTTCTTCAAGAAATTGATCTACAATAGTCCCTCTTTGCCTACTCTTCACCTCCATAGTAGACAAATTAAACACTTCTCCCCCATCTAATGATTCAACCACCACTGTATATTGTTCAACATCATTCGACTCACCAACTAGAGGAATACTATCATCAACAATTTTTTTAACCAAAACCTCAACTTCATGTTTAAGTTCAATAATAACCTCATCCTCCAATTGAGATTCAGGCTCACCCACAACATCAACCTCCATTTGAGATTTAAGCTCAACTGGCGATTTTATTACTGTTACCTCCTCACGTGGACATTGGCTGATATCATGCCCAACTGCTAAACACCAACAACATATAATATCACAAGTACTAGGATTTGAGTTGTTAAATGTACCTTGATATTCATATTTGGTAGTTTCACGTCTCGACTCCTTCATTGGCTTAGCAATGATTTTCTCTTCCAAGCTCGTCCTCCACGTGGATGCCAATGACTCCCTATTCACATCACGTTCGCCTCTTCACAGTTACTCCTCTATTCTCCTCACATCGTCTATCAGCATAACGATCTACCTGCAACACTCTATTTTCTCCAAATCTACTAACTCGTTCATTCCCATCAACATACCTATCATACATGTCCTCTTCTTCAAGCCTCCTATATTTTTATCGTAGAGGCTTAAACTTCTTCTCCCACATTCTATCCAACCCTCCTAACATTAATTGAAATTGACGATCGTCAATCATTATACCTGCAAGAAAAGGTTAGTATAAAACAATAAAGATAAGTTTCTTCACCACGAATCCTCACTGGTCACTCCAATGAAAATTCACTCGACTCTTTTTTTTTTCTTCTTTTTTTTTTCTGTTTTTGTCCTTACTACAAAACCTCGCACGTCACTCCAAGAAATAAACACTCGCCCTCAAGTATTTCACTCGATTTTGAGAATTCTCTCGTAGGGTATGCTTTTCAGGCTTTGTAACTTGTGTGCATCAAACTCACAAGTTCAAACTTCACGACTCTTGCAAACTGCTTACACGGACTAGCGTAAAACAAGAAATTTGATTTTTTTTTTTGATTGTGAGAGTCTTTTGAATATGACTCACAAAAAGAAACAAGATACAATGCTAAATAATAGCACAATTTTTATTTTTTTAATTGTGAGAGGCACTTGAATATGGCTCCGACAAGATAATAGAACAAAATAACAAAACTAATCAATGGCAAAATTTTGAGATTTTTGTATTTTTGTATTTTTTTTGCACAAGACTGGATTCGTGCAACTCGAAAAAAGAAAAAAAAAATCTCAAAATTTCGTGAACCTTTAAAAAAAAAATCTCAAAATTTCGAGAATCAAAGATTCACGAAAGACGAAGAACGAAAGAACAATACAGATCTGAAAACAAACAATGTATAAACACAGATCTGATAATAAAAAGGATAAAGTTACTTGAATCAAAGGGAACCTACAGCTCTGATACCAAATGATGCGATTCTTCAAACCACGAAAAGCAAACGCGCTAAAAAACGGAGTCACGTCCTCGATTCTATGAAATAAAGAAACAATTGTGTTGTCCCGATTTTTTTGAACAAGTAAGTGTGTAATATTCACCTCTAAATCACGAAGAATTTAGCAACAAATATTAACGAAGGATAAACAATCAAAATTCAAGCGAACCTTCAAAGAACTCGTCTTTGACAATCCGAGTGAAGAACAATCGACAAATGCCACAAAGTAATAAACTTTGATAAGTTTGATTTGAGAAACACACGAATGTGTATACAAAGCCAAGCTTTGAAAAGTTGAGAGAAAACTCACAAATATGATTAAAATCAAAATAATCTAATGTTACAATGACCAATTTTCGAGTATGTATTATTTACAAATCTCAAAGATATCAAATCTACTTGCCAAAATAATAAAAACACTAAACTAGGAAAAGTATGTGCCGCGCGCATATGCGCGAAAGTTTCTGTCTTCAAATTTGCGCCGCGTGCATATGCGCGCCCCAATTCCGCGCATGTGCGCGAATGTCTTCTGTTCCGCCGCTTTGAAAATCCTGTGTCGCGCATATGCGCGCCCCGTTTGGCGCATATGCGCGACTATATCGCGCATGTGCGCGAGGACCGCTATCCTCTCGGGCCATTTTGCACTCTCATGCTTGGTTGCTCGGGACTCTTTCATTATATTCTTTGTTGAACTCCACCACTTGCTTGAATATGCTTGATTCATCATCATTAAGCTTGATATTCTGAGACAACAATGCTTCTTAATTCTTCTTCCAACCATTTGGACGTCATGCCCGACCAGATTCATATGATCACGACTCCACGCCTAAACCAACGTGAACCACACTTGAACCAAGCCCTAGAATCAAACCTTAGACACAACTTAAGCCCCTGGTCCAGCCCAGACCCGCGCCCAAGCCTCAAAAACCCACAAAGCCGTGATCAGCCCCTCGCGTGACTCACCTGCGCACAACTGCTTATTTCATTTTTGTGTTAACTAGGTCTAAGAAGGGGATAAACCTTATTTCGTCCTCCACGTGGATGCCAATGACTCCCTATTCACATCACGTTCGCCTCTTCACGTTACTCCTCTATTCTCCTCACATCGCCTATCAGCATAACGATCCACCTGCAACACTCTATTTTCTCCAAATCTACTAACTCGTCCATTCCCATCAACATACCTATCATACATGTCCTCTTCTTCACGCCTCCTATATTTTTATCGTAGAGGCTTAAACTTCTTCTCCCACATTCTATCCAACCCTTCTAACATTAATTAAAATTGACGATCGTCAATCATTATACCTGCAAGAAAAGGTTAGTATAAAACAATAAAAGATAAGTTTCCTCACCACGAATCCTCACTGGCCACTCCAATGAAAATTCACTCGACTCTTTTTTTTTTCTTCTCTTTTTTTTTCTGTTTTTGTCCTTACTACAAAACCTCGCACGTCACTCCAAGAAATAAACACTCGCCCTCAAGTATTTCACTCGATTTTGAGAATTCTCTCGTAGGGTATGCTTTTCAGGCTTTGTAACTTGTGTGCATCAAACTCACAAGTTCAAACTTCACGACTCTTGCAAACTACTTACACGGACCGCGTAAAACAAGAAATTTGAATTTTTTTTTGATTGTGAGAGTCTTTTGAATATGACTCACAAAAAGAAACAAGATACAATGCTAAATAATAGCACAATTTTTATTTTTTTTAATTGTGAGAGGCACTTGAATATAGCTCCGACAAGATAATAGAACAAAATAACAAAACTAATCAATGGCAAAATTTCGAAATTTTTGTATTTTTGTATTCTTTTTGCACAAGACTGGATTCGTGCAACTCGAAAAAAGAAAAAAAAAATCTCAAAATTTCGTGAATCTTTGAAAAAAAAATCTCAAAATTTCGAGAATCAAAGATTCACGAAAGACGAAGAACGAAAGAACAATACAGATCTGAAAACAAACAATGGATATACACAGATATGATAATAAAAAGGATAAAGTTACTTGAATCAAAGGGAACCTACAGCTCTGATACCAAATGATGCGATTCTTCAACCACGAAAAGCAAACGCGCTAAAAAACGGAGTCACGCCCTCGATTCTATGAAATAAAGAAATAGTTGTGTTGTCCCGATCTTTTTGAACAAGTAAGTGTGTAATATTCACCTCTAAATCACGAAGAATTTAGCAACAAATATTAACGAAGGATAAACAATCAAAATTCAAGCGAACCTTCAAAGAACTCGTCTTTGACAATCCGAGTGAAGAACAATCGACAAATGCCACAAAGTAATAAACTTTGATAAGTTTGATTTGAGAAACACACGAATGTGTATACAAAGCCAAGCTTTGAAAAGTTGAGAGAAAACTCACAAATATGATTAAAATCAAAATAATCTAATGTTACAATGACCAATTTTCGAGTATGTATTATTTACAAATCTCAAAGATATCAAATCTACTTGCCAAAATAATAAAAACACTAAACTAGGAAAAGTATGTGCCGCGCGCATATGCGCGAAAGTTTCTGTCTTCAAATTTGCGCCGCGCGCCCCAATTCCGCGCATGTGCGCGGAGTCTTCTGTTCCGCCGCTTTGAAAATCCTGTGTCGCGCATATGCGCGCCCTGTTTGGCGCATATGCGCGACCTCTCGCGCATATGCACGTCATATATCGCGCATGTGCGCGAGGACCGCTATCCTCTCGGGCCATTTTGCACTCTCATGCTTGGTTGCTCGGGACTCTTTCATTATATTCTTTGTTGAACTCCACCACTTGCTTGAATATGCTTGATTCATCATCATTAAGCTTGATATTCTGAGACAACAATGCTTCTTAATTCTTCTTCCAACCATTTGGACGTCATGCCCGGCCAGATTCATATGATCACGACTCCACGCCTAAACCAACGTGAACCACACTTGAACCAAGCCCTAGAATCAAACCTTAGGCACAACTTAAGCCCCTGGTCCAGCCCAGACCCGCGCCCAAGCCTCAAAAACCCACAAAGCCGTGATCAGCCCCTCGCGTGACTCACCTGCGCACAACTGCTTATTTCTATCCCAGCTCTCTTCGTGTCCAGCCACAGCATGAACACACCGACTAGGCTCACCCTAGGACCCTAATACATGTCCCAAACCATAGCCACGAGCCCAGGTCCAGGCCCTGCATTGAACCGAGCCAGCTAACCACCTACAACCCCCATACATGCATAGAACGACCTCTTCACTCCCAGACCACTCACGCACGGCTAGCCTAGAACCCGAATAAGCCAGTCCCCCTTACTTGCACCCTAGGGCTCAGCCCTGAACCTAACCAAAATCCCCAGCCCGACCTACGCACATCACTTGAAACCTATGCAAAAAAACTAATAAAACGCGCAACATATTTTTCCCCACGGCTCCACGCTTCCACCAACGGATACTGACCCATTATTGACCACTTACCAGCATCTAAACACACCCTAAATCATGACCATACACAACAGTAGCAGCCCCAGGGATCCAACTGAAGCCTCCGATCGTGAATTCTTAAGGGAACGTGAGTCTTGCACTAGAATTTTCAGAAATGGTTTTAAATCGATTTGCATAACTTCTTGCATATGACAAATACATAATATAACAAGATCAATGCGTTAAAGAAAGGTTTAGAGATGTCTTTGCGTTAAAACGCACGAATTATTGAATATTGACGTGGGTAAGAACGAAGGACGAATAGAGGGCGTTGTTCTGCATTTTTCTCGCTCGAAAGTAGCTAAATTAATCAAGTATAGTGGTGTGGTGATCGGCTAGGCTGTTGATGGAAGAAGAACAAGGAAATTCCAAGCTTTTCCTTGCAAAATTTTGGCTGAGAGTTGGTGTGTGTTTTTGTGTTTGTGTGTTTGTGTCGTGCGATGTGTTTTATGTGGGTGGGGTTGTGTGGTAGGATTAGGACTCTTTTATAGATTTTATTAGGTGTTTTAGTTTAATTAAAATACTAATTAAATTTACTAATTAAGCCTTTATAATTTAAATTACTAATTTAGTCTTTCAATTTTTTTTTTTTAAAATTAAGAGTCTTACAGTTTTAAAATTCTATTCATAAATACATACTACCTAATTTAATTAATTAAGTCATAAAAATAATTATTAAAATTATTAATTTCGAGTGGAAATATTTAAATTCATTGTTTTCTATTCTAAATAAAATGTTTTCACCCAATAATTTAATTTTAGCCCTTAAATGCTAAAATTCAAAAATATTTTAAAATACTTAATTTCTTGGATTAAAATAAAAATATAACTTAAAATTTTTAACATCTTAATCGTCTCTGGTCTCCTTTCTCGGTTTGTTATCGAACATTAGTGTGAAAAACTAAAACTCATGAAACTATCTTAGATATAATAAAATTGCATAATATAATAAATATATACACATTTAAAATAATTTTAACACATAGCATGCATTACTTAGATTATTAATTAAATAAATTAATTAATTCAATCATGTATGTGGTTTACGTGTACCAGTTTTTGGGTACTACAGTTCCTAACCCCTTAAATAAATTTTGTCCTCGAAATTAAGGCTTATCAAACAACTCTGGGTAGCGGCTCCTCATGTCGGCTTCGGTCTCCCAAGTAGCTTCCTCATTGGAATGGTTCAGTCACTTGACCTTGACCAACTTGGTAACTTTGTTCCGTAGTTTCCTCTCCTGTCAGTCTAAAATCTAAATAGGCCTCTCCTCGTATGACAAATTCGGTGATAGCTGTAACGGCTCAACACTTAGTACCTGTGAAGGATTTTCTATGTACTTCCTAAGCATCGAAATGTGGAACACATAGTGTATACCTGCCAGATTTGGCGACAGTGCTACTCGATAGGCTAGTGTTCCCACTATCTCGAGAATCTCGAATGGTCCTATGAATCTCAGACTCAACTTTCCTTTCTTCCAAAATCTCATAACACCCTTCATAGGTGTTATTTTTACGGAGACGTGGTCTCATACGGCAAATTCAAGGTCCCTTCTTCTCTTGTCAGCGTAGCTCTTTTGACGACTCTGAGCAGTTTTCATCATGTCCTGGATTTTGACTACTACATCTACAATCTGCTGAACAATCTCTGGACCAAGCTCTGATCTCTCCGACTTCATCCCAATGAATAGGTGATCTGCATTTTCTTCTGTATAATGCCTCGTGGGGAGCCATATCTATATATGACTGAAAACTGTTGTTATAGGTGAACTCCACTAGAGGTAGCTTCGATTCCCAATTCCCATGGAAATCAATCACACATGAAAGCAGTACGTCTTCTAAAATCTGTATCACCCTCTCGGACTGACCATCTGTCTGAGGATAAAATGATGTACTGAATTGCAATTTCATCCCCATTGTGGAATGCAAACTCTTCCAAAAGGACGACGTGAACCTCGGTTCTGTCTTGAAAAAGCATCTGTATCCACGTTATTTTCGTCAAGAAAATCTCTGTTTGCATAGAGAGACCATTCTAAAAGAGCCTACTCTATATAGAACTTTGTACTAAAGGTTCTTTCCAAGTCATAGTCACTAAAATTTGTGTTGTTCGGGATGTCTTCAACATCTGGTACAACACTTGCACTATCAGAGGAAGCTTTTGTGCCTTCCTCAAAAATTTCATCAGTGCTTTTAGAGGAGTCAGTGGAACCTGTGGGGTGATTATCTTCAAATTATTGCATCATCTCAGGATCAGGTTCTTCATCAGAAATTTGAGCAACATATCTAGGGGCAGAGTGCTTGGCCTTCTTCAAATTGGCTAGCACTTGAGCCAAAAAGACTTCATCCTCATCAGACAAAGTGGGTTCCTTTGGTTAAACTTGTGGCTCTTCATCAGCAGGACTCGGCACTTTCTCATATGAGGAGGATAATCTTTTTGCAGTTGTTGATGTGGTCTTTTTATGGGCCACTAGCTCGTAGTCCGCATCATTTGAATTGTCTCCAGAGGTATTGTAAGGATCAGCAAGTGAGGGTCGAGCAGAGGACTCACCCTTGTGGCAGAAACTTTTGGAGGTGGTGAGGTCGGGGTTGTAACCAGCCTGCATCTTCAATCATCTGACCAGTGGAGGCGATGGAAATACTCGGTTTATAGTAGCATAATCTGGAGGATTCTCCACATAGAGTTCATTCCCTGGCTCGCTTGGGGCTATTGTTTCAAGAGGGATGGGCGCCTCTGCAATAGGGATGATTTGCAAACTCGGAGCAGTGGGTGTTTCAGCAGATGTTGCAGGAGCAAGAGCAACATCCTCCTTATGTCCCATTTCGCTTCAGATATCTAGCAAATCGTAATTATGTCCTGCCATTGTATGATTCAGAGGTGATTGAATGAAAGTGAAATATATTCAAAAGTATTGCGAAGGAAATCAGAGGGAATAGCAGACAATTTGGCTAAGAATTTGCAGAAAACGTGAGTAAAAATGTGAGATGTTATGGGTTAAAAGAAAATCCCACAACCAGTATAATGGTAACAGAATTAAAAACCCATCAAATCCTAACAAATTGCTCAGTTAGTTTTCAACGGTAAGAATCCTAACAGGTGAAAATCTTTCCAAAAATTTTTCTACGTGATTTAATTCCGGATATTTTTTTTTTCAAAAATTAATTCTAGGTTTAAACTCTGCATCGGTCAAGCCACTAAACCATAAAAAATAAGAGAAATTAGATTTCTAGCAAAATCATATTCTTCGTCGAATTTTATTTGTTTAAATACTCAACCCTTTTGACTCAACAATATTCACAGTAATATGTATATGCATGTCCTAATTATGAATAATAACAGAATGCAACATAAATAGAAACATGATAACAAATATGTGATATGTTTACAAATGAAGTGTTTTCGCTGATGTTGGCCACATCTTTCGACAACACGTCCAATTCCTAAAAATAGTGTTGATGTTTCTACACACTCAGAGGCTTGTTAACTATCTATGTATAGAAGTGGTAGCTCCCACATTTGAAGAACGGTCTTCTCAGGACTCATCTAGGTAGCTTTTTTCTATTTTCTTCTATTTTGATATCTGTATTTAATTCAGAAGAGGTATCTTCCACACTAAAAGAACTGTCTTCATTGGACCCTTCAAGTAGATTTTTCCATTTCTTTTCTTCTGACACATAACATTCTTTCATTTTCTTTTTATTTTAAACTTTTCAAGTCACTTTTTACATGGGACAAGATCATGGAGTACACGAACATCCCTCAACTACTTTGTGACCTAATTAGAGTATGTATCGTTCAAGTGTGTTGATAAAAATAAAATTAAGGAATTTTCAGCTCATCAGAAGATTATGTAACAGTGAAAACGCAATATATAACAGTATGCATACAAATGCAGAATGTCTAAGTCCTAAAAATACACATGCATATTAGGTATTGTCTGAGATGTTGTAACATCTAAGACAACATCCATGAAGGATCAGATTGCACATATGCTGAGAGATTTCCTAAGGTTGGACAATTCTCAAAGTCTAATGCTTTTGTGAATATGTCTGCCAATTTATTATTTGTACCAACAAATTTCATACGGATCTAACATTTTTCTACTAAATCTAGAATAAAATGATGTCGGATGTGAATGTGTTTTGTTCGAGAGTGTTGTACTGTAATTTTTTAAATGTCAATTGACTAGAATTGTAACAGTACACAAGTAGGGTTTCACTCTTAAGTCCATAGCCTTCCACCATTTGATTCATCTATAAATGTTGGGAGCAACAATTTCCAGCTGCCACATATTCAGATTCAACAGTTGAAAGTGATACACAATTTTGCTTCTGACTATACCAAGAGAATAAATTACTGTCAAGGTAAAATCATCCTCTCTTTGTGATCTTCCTATCATCTAAATCTCCAGATCCTTAGTCTATAGTTTCAGCTATGTATCGTAGAATATGCTTCACAGCATTTAAATGTGAAATTTTAGGATTTGATTGGTAATGAACTCACAGAGAGACACTAAATATTATGTCAGGGCAACTAACAGTCAAATACAAGAGGCTTCCTATGATGCTGCGGTATAAGGTGTTGTCAACATTTTCATCAACATCATCCTTGCACAATTTCTCACTAGAGCCTATAGGTGTTTTGATGTGTTTCGTATTTTCGTTTGCAAAATTCTTAATCAGATTCTTGGCATATTTAGTTTGGCACAGAAAAATATCATTGTGCACTTGTTTAATTTGTAAACGAAGAAAAAAACTTAACTCACTAATCATGCTCATTTCAAAGGTAGATGACATACATTCAACAAAATTATCAGCATGTTTTCGAGAAGATGCACCAAAAATGATGTCATCCACATAAACTTGAAAGATAAAAATTTCACCTTTAGACTTTTGAACAAAAATAGTTTTGTCTACTTTACCTTGTTTGAAACCAATTTCGAGTAAATACTCGGTCAGTCTTCCATATCATGCTCGCAGTGCTTGCTTCAATCCCTAGAGAACCTTTTTTTTCAACTTGTAAACGTGATCCAAGTGGTGTGGATTCTTCGAATTCTTTATGTTGTCTAATATATACTTCTCGACACAAAATGCCATTTTAAAAAACACTTTTGACATCCATTTGATAGAGTTTGATCTTCATATAGCATGCAACGGGTAGCAATAGTCGGACTTACTCAATACAAGCTATAGGAGCAAAGGTCTCATCAAATTCAACCCCCTCTACATGTGTGTACCCTTGAGCGACTAACTTAGCTTTGTTCTGAATGATGTTTCCCGACTCTTCAATTTTGTTTTTAAAAATCCATTTTGTACCAATTATATTACCATTGTTAGTAGGGGTGTTCAAACTTCGGATAAAACCGAAAAAACCGAAAATCCAAACCGAAAAATCCGAACACCAAACCGAACCGAAATCCGAATTTTGTAATTCGGATATAAATGTTAAAATCGAAGTTTATTTGGTTCGGTTTCGGATTATATATGTCAAAACCGAAAAAACCGAAAAAACCGAAATTTCATTAAATTTATAATTTTTTATATTTTTATTTATATTATATATTTTGTTATGATATTTAGTGAATGAAAAACCATTTTGAACAATTTTTAGTTGATTGTTGTTTGTTTAACTAATTTAGACCTTATGTTTAAATATTTTGCTGAGGAAAAGTTAACATATTATATTTTATAATATATTTATATTATTAATTTAAATAATTATACCCAAACCGAATTAACCGACCGAAATAACCGAACCATTTTGGTAGAAAACCGAACCGAACCGAAGAAAAATGGTTCGGATATCGGATTATATATTTCCAAAACCGAAAACCGAAATAAAAAATCGAAACCGAACCGAAACCGACCGATGAACACCTCTAATTGTTAGGAGTGGAACTAAATACCACACATCACTTCAAAAAAATTGCTCGAGCTCATCATGCATCACATTTTTCCAAAACTCATCTTTTAAAGCTTCATCGACATTTTTGGGTTCAAAGTGAGATACAAAATATGAATGTCTAACCTGTGAGTACATGGAGCTCATGCACAGTAACCCGACCATCTCGCGGTAATCAACCTTTTCTTTTTTCCGGGTTTTTATATCTCCATGCACATTTTCAATAATTCGAGATGATTGATGATTTTTTTGAATTTTGTTTGGAATATTCATTCCATATTTGATTGCATCATCATAACTCTGCTGTTCATCCTCGGGTTCAAACACTTCAGAGTCACGTGTTGTGCTCGGTGTTGCAACATCCGGGGCAACACCTGGATTTTCCAGTGAGATGGAAATTTCTAGCAGGTCATCCTCGATAGTTTTGTTTTTCAGATCTGCATTATCATAAAAAAAACATTAATAGACTACATAATAGTCCTAGTTCTAAGATTAAACATCCGATAAGCACAACTATTAATGTCATATCCAAGGAATAAACACTTATCACTTTTCGAGTCAAGTTTTTCAAGATGATCTCTATCAAACACAACCAAAAATATGAAAATATTTAAGATTTTGTTTCTTTCTCATGATTATCTCATAGGATGTCATTGTTGATCCACTTCTTAAATACACATTGTTTGTTTTGTGACATGCAGTGTTTAGAGCCTCAGCCTAAAAACTCTTTGAAATGTTATTCGATCTCAACATCACCATAGCCATTTCTTGAAATGTTCTATTCTTGCGTTCAGCTATCCCATTTTGTTGTGGAGTTTTCGGAGCAGAGAATTCATGTGATATTCCTTTCATATCACAAAAATATGAGAATAAGGAGTTTTGAAATTCCTTATCATGATCAGTCCTGATTCTCCCTCCTTTCAAATTATGGAGATTAGTAATTCTTGCGACTAGATGTTTGAATGCATCAAAAGTGTCTGACTTTTCTCTAATAACTTACCCATGAAAAACGTGAAAACTCATCTACACATACAAACGAATATTTATTACCTCCAAAACTTTCAACTTCCATAGGACCAATAAGGTCCATGTGTAGCAACTCATGACAGCATGTTGTCCCAGAGTATGGCAACACGGGATGTGACACGCGAGTTTGCTTACCCTTTTGGCAATCTCCACACACATATGATATACCAGATGACAAATTAGGCATACCTCGTACATCATCATACTTACATAGATTCTTCAGGTTTTGAAATTTGAATGCTCCAATTTTTGATATTAGAGGTCAAGTTCACTTACCTTTGCATGTTTTCATGTAAGTTATTCTCCTAATTGATAGCAGTTATCCGAAGATCTTGTACCTTTCATCACGCAAACATTAGCATCATAAAAAACTTCACATGTATGTTTATCAAACTTAACATGTAAATTGTCATCACACAATTGGCTAATGTTTATTAAATTTGAATTTAATCCCTCGACATGTAGCACATTGTGGAGCTTCTGCAGTCCTTCAAAATTCAGTGTTCTTTTTCCAACAATCCTTCCTTTGGCTCCCCTTACATAGGTTACTCTACTGCCCTTTTGTTCAATGTAGTCCGTGAGATGTTAACGTGAACATGTCATATGGCGTGAGCTTCCACTATCAAAGTATCAGTGACCCGCAGTGTGAGTTTTTAACGATGTGTATACAACATTGCAGTTAATTTTTACTTTTGTTACCCAAATTTTCCTTACGGTAGGTCGATGGTTGGAGGAGTTGCGGAAGGTGTTGGGAAACACTCTGGACAACATCCGATTTGTTTTGTTGTTCATGCAGTCATCTCTAAGCTTAAAACAATAAGGTTTGATATGACCTGGTTTAAAACAGTAGTGACAGACATAATTGCATTTCCTTGACTTCGGCTTATGAGCAGCATCTTGTCTTTTTGGTGGAGATTTCTTAGTTATTGAAGTAGCTTGCGACTGTTTAGAAGTATCAACTTTCTATCTCACAAAAACAATTGATTTAGATGATTTTCCAACTTCAAAGGTACTGTTTTTGAATCCTAATCCAGTCTTATCATCTCTTCCCATCATTAGTATGGAATCAAGCTTAGATGTACTCGAGTTGACCTTGATAAGTGTTTAAGTTGCCTTCTTAAGTTCATCTTTGGTTTTGGTCAATTCCAAATCCTTTTTTCTCAATATCACTTTGAGTTTGGAAACTGCGGACTTCAGATTTGTGTTCTCCTTTGTGACAGTTGTGTTCAATTTATTTCTTTTAATCCAGTCAACATACAACTCTTCATAAAGTTTGTGGACACTCTCTAGAGTGATTTCATCATCATCAGCTTCGACATCTTCATCTGGTCGTAAAGTTTCAGAAGTGCAGTAGGTGTTAAACACATTGATTTTAAATATGTTGCGGCCAGGTGTGGCAAAACCAAAGGCAACACCGAGTGGATTCACTTGTGGCCAACGTTTTTCTTCCAGAAGTGCAATCAGGGAGGTGTGATTATCTTCTTCATTGGATTCTTCCTCCTCATCAGATTCCTCATCATTTAGGGAAACATTATGTCCTTTATTTTTGCGGGATCTGTTTGCACATTCGTTGGCATAGTGTCCAAAGCCATTGCACTCTCTGCATTGCACAGAGTCATACCTTTTCAGATTCAAATGGATCTTTCTGTCATTCTTTCTCGAATTTGTCCTTGTTCCACAAACTTCTGTGGTTTTTCTGAAGCTGTGATGCTAGGGAATTTGGATGGCTGTCCAGTCTTCTTTTTGTCTCTAATCCTCTTCAAATAGTCTCCAAACTTCTTCGTGATATTGTAGATGAAGTCCTCACAAAGATCCGACTCATTCACTTCTCGTGACAGCTGAAGAAGATCATTATAGGAGTCATTTGATACCTGGAAAGCGATTGTCTTGTCCTTATCTTTCTTTTGCATATCCATGTTCATCTCGAAGGTGCGAAGTGAGCTTATCAGATCTTCTAGTGCAAGTTGAGTTGTATTTTTTGCCTCATCAATTACACAAATTTTGATATTGAATCGTTCGGGCAGTAATATGAGAACTTTGCCGAGCAACCTTTCATTTGAGATTGGATCATCTAGGCTGAAAGCTTCATTGGCAATCTCTCTAAGGCATCGATCATAATCGATGATAGATTTAGTTTCTTCCATCCTCAGATTCTCGAATTTGGATATCAGCATTCTTAGCTTCGTTCTTCTCACACTTTCCGATCCTTCACAATGTTTCTGAAAGATTTCCTACACATTCTTTGCCAACACATTTTGTGATCAAGCTAAACATGTTCAAATTGACTGAGGTGAGATAGAATTCAGGGCCTTTGAATTATGATTCGAAACCTGTACTTCATCAGGAGTCCATTCATTTTCAGGCTTTATCAAGCTATCAACATTTTCGTCTATTCTTTTTGGTGGACTACAACCGCTAACAACACGTTGACATGCTCTTTTATATATGGATTTAATGTATATTCTGATCTTGACCTTCTATAGATTGTAGTTGGATCCTTCCAAAACAGGTGGTCGAAGTGTTGCATTTAGGAGAGAGGCGTCCATTAAACCAACAAATTTATTAAACAAAAAATCAGTATCAACACTTAGTATATCAAGAGACCGCTCTGATACCACTTGTTGGTATGGGGTATATTTTGTTTAACATAAAGTGTACAAAAGATATAAAAAGTTTTGTGTGTAACAGATTTAAATGTTGTCCCAAATTTTGTAACACCTAGTGACAACACGTAGTGAAATTAAACAACATACAAATAAATAACTTAAATTAAAAAATTCAAGATTAATTATGTACAAGTATAAATACTTACGCGATGTCTTAGGGTAAATAAAACAATCACTAGAAAACCAATTTCAGTTTACAAAAACCAACACTAGTGATTTTAACGAAAACCAATTTTCTCAACACGTATTGCTTTCTAAAACAATTAACAGAACAAAAAGGTAATAAAAAAATCAAAAAAACACGATGCCAAAAACAAGAGTAACAAAGCGTGATCTTCAGCCAAAACTTCCATGTGTGTTGTCTGCAGATGTCAACAACAATCAAGGAAACACATGAAACAACAATATTCAAAACAGCAGCGTCCTTGTGAATTATTTTTCTCTGAAAACCACGACATGCAAAAGTGCAAAAGTGAGAAGCCACCGAACGTCCAAGCTTCAATCAAAACGCCAAAGGTCCAAAAGTCTTTTTCCTTAGTTTGTTCTCTTATTTATAGCTTAATTCTCTCTAGCGTTTATCTTCAATAGGAATCTTACAAGATATGAAAATCAAGAGTTTTATTAGAAATAAACTCTTTTTAAACAATGATATCATATCACAAAATCTTGATCATAAATATCATATCTAGAAAGGCAAACCCTTAATTAAATATTTCACACAATCTTATCATTAAGAAATTATGTTTTAGGAAAAAGATTATTTCATGGAATTAATTATATCTTGGAAACCAAGACTAATTTTCCTTTCGTATTCAAATATGACAACTAACAACATTTGAAAAGTTGATTCATGAGAGAGAAAAACCTACACATATTTTTTAAATTACGAGAAATTATTGAACAATTGGAGACATCGGCAATGTGCATTAATTGGTTAAATAATCTTTTGAAATGTATGGTTGGTATTCATACGAATGACTTGATGCACAAAAATACCATCTAGATACCAATATGCAGCGAGAATACTCTTAAAACATCCGATCTGAGTCTTAAAGCAGCTTGAGCTAAAATATAAATACAATAAAATAACAATAAAATAACAGATTGATCCTGAAACAACTCGATGTTGTTTGTTATCACCAAGTATAGAATCGAATTTCAATCTAACATATCTAATCGAGACAAATAAAGAAAGAAGAATAACAAATTTAGTCTTATAAGTTGTCATGTTTTCTTTTCATGTACTCTAACTTCATAAGCATCTAGCTATATTTTGCGGACGATATTTAGGAGTATCATATCATCATCTCCAAATAATCCGACTACAATCATGAAACGAATACCTCTCTTGAGATCATATGTGATCTACATAATGATTCATTCTCGAGTATATTGGCTTTTGGTTCACATATACTACATGTTCTCCGTCTCTTATTTGAAGTATCGAATGGATTTTATCACGCACATCTCATGTCCCTTTAATATGTTTGCTTCTAATCCACGGGCTACCATTGCCGGCCGGTAGAGAAAAGTTAATAGCAGCGAGAGAAAATTACGTCCGTAGAAAGTTACATGGTCACATTTTCGCCTAGTGTCATAAATATTCGTAGGTGAGAGGAAAATTATTAGCAGCGAGAGAAAATAAGGATTTCATCGAAATCTTACAACAACTTGTCAAAACAAACTTATGGGTCTAACCGGCTCGAGCCGGAGACTCCCTGCTAATTTGAATTAATTTATGACTAGTTAGTAATTGAATATATAATGTATTATGTTGCATTCTTCTTTTCCTCAAATTAAAACCAAGTTTGGATTTTTATTTATTTAGTTTATTGTTCAGCAAGCAAATTATGGTTTAATTTTGACTTGTGCAAGTGAGTGTAGTAAATATAATTCTATTTATGAAAAATTAATGCCAGTCCGATTCGAATATGCTACTTGACAATATATATAGTGTATTTGCCTTTATGATCACATGAAAAATAGGTCGAAACCTTCTCAAGTCTGAAATTAATTGAAAGATTTTTCATCAGATATTTCATTAACAATTAAATTTTTGTAACACTGAAAAATATTATAAATAATTGATTCGAAAATAAATAAATAAATATTAATAACTATCCTGCTTAAAATAAGATAATATAGCTAAAGTTTAGGGACTTGACTACAAATCCGGCCAATTTTAATATATTAGAAGCAATAAATCCATAAATTTCAAATAATAATAATGAAAATGATTAATTTCTAAAATATTTTCGTCTCGTTTTAGTAAAAATAATTTTTTTTTTAATAAAATGGACTGAAGAACGAGAAAGGCATCATAAACTTGATAATCACTTTTGCTTTTATTTAAAATAAATATGAATCCCATTCCCAAGCATGGCTACTCTCATTCCATCCCTATTGCTTTTCCCATATACAAAGGTAGCGGCTTTCAGAAGAACAGAACGTCCCCCAAAAAGCAACCAAATCCCCATTAGTTCTCTAGTATATGTGCTTCATGCTGACTAACTGAATATTGAAACAAGAAAAGGTATCACTTAGTCGAAAATCGATTTACTGTAGGGATCATGTTAGAGTTTTTCAACAAAATAATGTTTCTACACATTTATGAACATGATACACAATATGCAGAAGCGGATCGAGCGTTACTTCAGGCCTGTCGAATAATTTGTAAGTATTTTGTTTTCCTCTAACTGAAGTCTTCTAAGCACTCAAACTCTCTGTAGATGGTGTATTTTTGTTCTTATGAGGTGAGTGCTTAGATACCTCAATCACCGCTATTTATAAGCATTTCTCATATCATCAATGAGTTGATTGGGAGCTCGAGAGTAAAAAAAAGGCACTATGCGTGTCTCAATTTTCTAAAGTTGAGGCATTGTATGTATCATTTGTCAAAAAATGGAAGCTTATGGCCGTCGTCATTTCCTATACATTTATTTTTCTTTTGATATGAGACATTTTTCTTACATTCTCCCACTTGATCCATACATATCTAATTTACCATATGAGAAAACAAAACACATGAATAATGACGATATGTCATCTAAAAGCGAGTATTATCTTCCATGTATTACAATGCATTTTGTATCTCAAATCTGTATAACTTAATGAATAAACACTAAGTTTATTCGAGGTCCAACTTTATTGATATTTCTCGAATCAATGAATGTGTGCACAATAAATATGAGAAAATATCACATCATAATTTCATTAATTTGTTCTTACAACAAAATTACATAAATGAACCAAGTCTTATCCCTTCTGTATGATCCTTAAATTTTAATAGTGGCATGCTTTTAGTCAAAAGATCAGCAATCATCAATTCAGTGCTAATGTGCCCGATAAATATTTTCTTATATTTAACACGTTGTCGTATGGCTAAATACTTAATGTCAATGAGCTTGCATCGACAACCACTTTTGTTATTTTTAGCCATAACAATAGCTGCTGAATTGTCACAATATATTCTTAATGGCCTAGATATATAATCATAATTCTAAGCTTTGAAATGAAACTCTTCAACCATACACCATGTGAGGTTGCCTCAAAACATGCTACAAACTCAGTTTCCATAGTGGAAGTAACAGTCAATGCCTGATTTGAACTTCTCCAAAATTAGCTCCACCAGCTATCATGAAAATATATCCAGAAGTAGATTTCCATGAATCAATGCAGTTATTGTATTCTGAATCAGAGTAGCCAATTACTTCCAAATTCTCAATTCGTCTGAACATAAGCATTAATCTTTAGTCCTTGAAGGTACCTCATCACTTTCTTTGCAGCTTTCCAGTGGTCTAAACCTATATTGCTCTGATATCTTTCCAATATCCCAACAACAAATGCAATGTCAGGTCTAGTGAAAACCTGAGCACACATCAAGCTTCTGACAACAGAAGCACAAGGAATGTTTTTCATTTGTTCCCGCTCTAGATCATTCTTAGGGCATTGACTTAAATTGAACTTATCTCATTTCACAATGGGAGCTATACTTGGTGAGCAATCTTTCATTCGATATCTTTCTAAAACTTTGTTGATAAAAGTTTCTTGAGACATACCTAGAATACCTCTAATTCGGTCTCTATGTATATTAATGTCAATGGCATAAGATGCATCGCCCATATCCTTTATATCAAAGTTTTTAGAGAGGAATTGTTTCTCTTCATATAACAAATCCTTGTCATTGTTTGCAAATAATATATCATCCACATATAAAATAAGGAAACAAATCTTACTCCCACTATGGGGCCCTTAACTCCTAATCGTTATTACAATGCAATTTGATTAGGGTTAATTAATTACAGCTGGAAAGCAAGTTTAAATTTTCTTTACAATGAGCCCAAAATATATTATTTGAATACTAAAAATAGTATTTCATCTCACATCATAAAATATGCCCACACATAATCAAAACCAACAACATACAAACAAACTCATATCCTCGGGATATACCCCTGTATATATATATATATATATACTGGGAAACAAAATATAAAACCTCAGCTCAAACTGTGAATCCCTCCAGAAGCACCATCTCATCCCTCCTGATATCCTAGAGTACCTGTCATTGTCCACATACAAAGACAACAACAGCCCCCTATGGGGTGAGTAAAGCTCAGTCTGAAACAACCACAATATATACCACATGTATCTAAAAAATGATATATGATATGAAATGCATGTATGTCATGGAGGTATCAGGTGAAATGCCCATCCACTGATCACATGTCAGAATCAAACACCGCTATCAAATCAATGCTCGAGCTGGCACACCGGTCTCAATCAGAGATACTCGTATGATAACGTCGACAAAGTGCTATCAAATCCAAAATCTCAATCAATCAGAGGGGCCATTAATGACTATGCTTTAAGGGCAACATAATGCCAAGCATAGCATCGTTTTCACAAATCCCAGAATCAAATCCAATCATAATAAGTATCCAAGGATCATAGCTCAACGTGTATGTCATATATGCCACATCAACTCAACAAATAAGGCATATAGACATATATTCTCAATCAAATCAATCAAACATATATCATATGATATAGATACATGTCGTATGTTACTCAGTCACAACATACCTTAATTTCTTCGTTTCAAGTCGATGTAGCTTGAAGATATCGGTATAATATTCTATCTGCATCAATAACATATTTATTTCAATCAATAACATCATTTAAATTCAAAGATATAAGTTTCAAATATCTTTTGAAACTTTGAAAATTTCATATCAAATCAAAATCATAATATAATTCAATTCCGACTTCAAAACTTAGTTTCTTGTCGGTTATTCTACCACATACATGAATCTCGACTTCAAATACATGCCATTTCAGCATTTAAATAATTAAAGCTGCTGAAATTAAAAGAAACTTACTTCAAAAGGAAGCTCTCGACGTGAGGATTTCGAATATATATTTTGTTTCACGTTTGGATAACGTTTCGAGGTAATTTCGTACAAAAGAAATTGATTTCCCACTATTTCATTCGAAGGTTCAAAGGAAAAAAGGAAGATACTTATCAACAAACTCATCCTTATCACCCTTATATTGTGTGATTCAGAGGTGTTCGTGCATATGCACCGGAAACTTGCGCATATGCACGCCTTGTTCTGCTCGCGCGCATGGGCCTATGCAGGTGCGCGTCTTATTCTTTCCGGCACGCTATTTTAGGTTCCGAATTTTCAAAAGTGGTCAACATAAAGTTGTATATCTATGTCTTTGCTTTCATTTTCCACTGACCTCTTTTCAATTTGGATATTTGATGCGAGATTTATGCTCATTCTCCCAAAATATGTCGGTGCAAGGACTGCAATGCACACGATACACTTCGGGATTATTTTTTCCCCTATTTCCAGATGTATTTGGACAAAAATAAAAACATGATATTTTAGTACTATGTATTAGCTTTCCAAAGAAATTGGTTTCATGTCATTTGGACTAATACTCAGATAATTATGCTAAAAACCGTAACATATGTCACTTTTCTGTTGCGGTTCAGTACACGTTTCAAACACAAATCAATTTCTAATACAATCTTTCATTATCACAACCTATTTTCTCAGTTTCATTGTCACGATATACATCATATACATAATCATATGATAAATTCATGAATTATCGATAATCAACATAAGATTTATGATAATACGATACACGGTCCTTACACCCACTGACCTTATGGTATATACATTAAGCCATGATGTTATCTACGAATCCGAATGAAGAGATAACATCATAAAATTTCAATTACCATTGACGGGGAAGCTTGTTTCAATCTATATATAGATTTCTTAATCTTACATACCAAGTGCTCACCATTACTAGAGAAGAATCATCCAGATTGTTTCATATAAACCTCTTCCTCTAATTTCTCATTGACAAAAACCATTTTCACATCCATTTGTTGTAAATCTAAGTCAAAATATGCAACTAATGCTAGAATGATATGGAGTGAATCTTTCTTAGATACAGGAGAAAAGTCTCCTTATAGTCGATTCCTTCCTGCTGAGTGAATCATTTATTTACGAGTCTTGCTTATATCTTTCAGTGTTGCCTAATGAGTCTTTCTTTGTTTTCAAAACTTAATTACATCCAATGTCTTTTACACCATCATGCAACTGAACAAGATCACAGACTCAATTAAATGTCATAAAATTCATCTCTTTTTTCATAGCATTAAACCATATTTTTGACTCATTACAACTCATGAATTGTAAAAATTTTCAAGATCATTTTCAGCTCCAATGCTAAAATTCAGATTCTTTAAATATACAACATAATCACTAGATATGACTGATTTTCTTATTCTAATAGATCTCCTTAGGTTGTTCGGTTGATCAACAATTTCTTTTTGTTCTTCATTAACAACTTGATCTACTAGATTTTCATTAGCGATTTGTGGAACTTCAGTAACTGGTTGTTTAACATCCATTTGGTCTTGATGTAAGGTCTAAAAAATACGATAACGTAATCCAACTACATGCATATATAGGGAAAATGAAAAATGACTAATTAAATGGTTTTAATGGCATGAATTAATTATGATACACATTCAAATGTTTAAAAATAGGTTTTCTATTAGAATGCATAAAATTGTGTTTCAAAAGTTATTCGAGACGTGATCGGGAATGGAGACCGGGGACCATAGGAGAGAAAATATTTTATTAAATAATTATTTTTAATTGTTTAAGGTGTAGTGTATTTAAAATCAAAATTTTGAAAATAAGGTGTTTTGAGGTGTTTTTACACGTCGAGTTCGTATTTTTAAACGATATTCGATTTTCGATGAAAATATGAACTTTTGAGAACTCGACTAATAGTTTCACAAACTTTCCTAATCAAAAATTTTAAATATTAACTATGGGACTTAATGGGCCTATTATACTAGGTTAATGGGTCTAAACTTATACTATGAGTTTTAACTAATAAATAAAAGCCTAAAACTCTACCCCAAACCTCATAATCCACACGCCCCCTTCACCTAACGAATTACTAGGACTCCTTCTTCAGCTTGTGCACACACCACACATTTTTGAAGAAAAATCAGCATAGGGTCTTCTCTTCGTCGACGTCCTCGCATCGCCAAGTTGGTTTTCGTGCGTAATAAACGCAAAGGCACGCCTTAATTTTCTTTCTCATCTATCGCACCATATTAAATTTTTGATACTTGATTGCATGAAAAACCTGATATAATTTATATAATTTTAGTTTTTATGGCTATACATGCATAAAAGTAGAGTTTTTCTTTTTTAAAACTCTTCCTAATGATGCACAAAGGGGCTGCCATGGTAGGGAATACTTGAAGGGATTTTTTTCAACATGTTTAAGGACACTTAGAGGCATGTGTAAATGCTGTAAAAGATAGAGAAGCATGCTGAACAAAATTTGGGTTTCATGTAACTAGGGTTTCGGTTTTGGGGTATAGAAAGGTTTAGGCCGTGTGAGGCTGTAGGGATGTGATCATGGGTCCTAAAAAGGTTGAGTCAAGAGCCTCAGCAAAAGTTTTAGGCCTTCCGGTATTAAAAAAAGTAAGGATATCCGGGTTAAGACTATTTATGAAGTGATCGGCCATAGCTTCTTCATCGGATGCTACATGAGGCGCAAATCTCAATAAATTCGAGAACTTAACAACATAGTCCTCAACATTCAGATTTTCCTGCTTTAATTTGCAAACTCGGCACTGTCACGCCCCGAAACTCGGGAATGACACCGGCGTTGTTTAACAATCACACAATCGCAACAACAAGCCTCTTGTAGCACAGTATAAACCGAACCAGTTTATATATCATAATCTTAAATTAAATAACCATTGTCTTTACAATTCCCAAAATAAATAAGACGACAGAGTTTTAATGCGGAAACATAAATCTAAGTAATAATAACGTAAAGATAATCGATTTCCTTGAGCATTCACCATCCCCAAGACTTCTCGGATTCTTCCTCCTCAATCTGTTCTTCGGACTTATCTGGGAAGAGTTGTAAAGGGGTGAGTATTTGGGGAATACTCAGCAAGTGGGGGAAATCGAGCACAATAAAAACAACATGCATAAATTTCGAATCATAAATCATGAGTTCATACGTACTTCATAACACATGCATAAATTTCGAATCATAAATCATGAGTTCATACGTACTTCATAAATTACTGACGTAAGTCCCTAATTTTTACTCCTCTAAGGGGGTGAGGTCGTATAGCGGTTATATCCCCCACCGCGTAAGGGTACATCATGGTTGGGATTCCCACCCATATACAGTCGACTCCTCACAGTGCTTAAAAACGAATGACAACAACACAAGAAAAGGAGTAGAAGAGAATTGTACTCGACTGTATTTTCAAAAACCGAAAAAATTTCACATATGCATAACCGAAATTTTAAGATTTAAAAACAGCCCACTTACCGTATATAATGATGCTAAAACGTGGTGCACAACTTCGGGGATTGGGTCGCTTCTTGTTCTTCGGTCGGACGGCGCTTCGGCTTCGATTTCTCGGATGATTTTGAGACGATATTTGGGCAGAGTTTCGCTAGGGAGAGTCTCGAAAATTTCAGCAAGTATTTCGAGATTTAGGTGTGAGGATGGCTGGGTATGGTGTGGTATTTATAGGGGAGGAAAAATGGTCTAAACTTGGTACTAAAATCATGCCAAAATTGCTTCAAATCTTGCAATATTTTACTCCAAATTTCCTTGCCCCTTTTCGAAAATATGATGACTAAATTATGGGATTTGTTTCCAATTTCCTTGTGGTTTATTCTTGCACAACAATATTTATGCAGAATAATAAGGGGATTTTCGAAAATTGTCAAGTCCATGCATTGAATCCTCTAGCCTTGGATGGTCCTTACCAAATCTTGTATATTCCCTTGCATTTTTCGAAAATATGCATGCCATATTGTAGGTATTCTTGACTTGATGACAAAGATTCCAATAATTAATTATCTCCTCATATGTATATCTTATTTATTACAATAATCAAATCTGACAAATTTCCTTATCGTCATTAATTGCATGCTAAAAAAAAATCGGTTCTTACATCTCTCCCTCCTTATGGGAAGTTTCGTCCTCGAAACTGGAGTCGGTTTGGTCTCCAAATAGGTAGGGATATTCCTTTCGCATCTTCTCTTGGACTTCCCAAGTTGCTTCTCGCTCCGTGTGGTTGGACCATTGCACCTTGACGTAGGGAATAATACGTCGTCTAAGAACCTGTTATTTGGTATCCAAAATTCTGATGGGGACTTCTTCGTATTTCAATCCTTCTCCCAAGTTTCCTTCGGACAAGAGTGGTTCTATTTCTAAAACGTGACTTGGGTCTGGAATGTACCTCCTCAGTTGGGATACATGGAACACGTTGTGGATCCTTGACATGTTCGGTGGCAGTGCCAGCCTGCATGCTAGCGTGCCCACTCTTTCCAAGATTTCAAAGGGTCCAACATATCGAGGGTTCAATTTCCCCGGCCTTACTGAATCGGACCACTTCTCTCATAGGCGAGACTTTCACATAAGCCTTCTCGCCCACATTGAACTCCACAAGCCTTCTCCTAAGATCTGCCCAACTTCTTTTGTCGATCTTGAGCTGCCTTGAGTTTCTCTCGGACAATTTTAACTTTGTCCACAGTCATTGCACTAGCTCGGGTTCCACTAAGGCTTTCTCTCCGACTTCGTCCCAATAAAGTGGTGATCGACATTTTCTTCCATAAAGGGCTTCGTATGGGGCCATTCCGATGCTGCTGTGATAGCTGTTGTTATAAGCAAACTCAATTAAGGGTAGATGAGTGCTCCAGTTGCTACTGAATTCAAGGGCGCACGCTCGCAGCATATCTTCTAAGGTCTGTATGGTTCTCTCCGTTTGTCCATCGGTTTGAGGATGATAGGCAGTACTGAGGGTCACTTTCGTTCCCATGGCCTCTTGGAAGCTCTTCCAAAATCGGGAAACGAACCTCGGGTCTCTGTCAGATAAGATGCTAACTGGCACTCCATGCAGTTTCACGATATTGTCCATGTACAGTGAAGCCAACTTGTCGAGGTTGTAATTCATGCGGACGGGTAGGAAGTGTGCAGTCTTTGTGAGTCTGTCCACAATCACCCATATACCGTCGTGGCTTTGCTTAGACTTTGGCAATCCTACCACAAAATCCATGGAGATATGCTCCCACTTCCATTCGGGAATTTCCAAAGGTTGCAGTAATCCTCCAGGTCGCTGGTGTTCTGCTTTGACCTGCTGGCATACCTGACATCTGGAGACGAATTCAGCTACATCTCTCTTCATGCCATTCCACCAGAAACTATTCTTGAGGTCCCTGTACATTTTCGTACTGCCTAGGGTGGACTGAGAATTTTGACTTGTGCGCCTCTGCCATTATCTCTTGGTGAAGGTTACCTACCGTCGGGCACACATAGTCTCCCTTTCATCCACAAGATTCCCTTGTCATCAATCTGATGATCCTGAGTCTTCCCTTCTCTGACCTGCTCCTTAAGTTTAGTCAGTACTGGGTCTCGACCCTGGTTTAACTTGACGGTCTCCTGCAGACATGGCTGGGCCGAGAGGGACGTTAGAGTTACCTTGCCACGGCCCTTCCGACTTAGCGCATCAGCCACCTTGTTTGCTTTACCCGGATGGTAACTTATGGTCAAGTCATAATCTTTCAGAAGTTCGATCCATCGCCTTTGCCTCATATTAAGTTCCTTTTGGGTGAACAAGTACTTGAGGCTCTGATGGTCTGTGAAGATTTCACATTTAGCACCATAGAGATAGTGCCTCCAAATCTTTAAGGCGAAGACAACCGCTGCTAGTTCCAGGTCATGAGTAGGATAATTCTGGTCATGCGGTTTCAACTGCCTTGATGCGTAGGCGATCACTCTTCCTTCCTGCATGAGTACACATCCTAGACCTTCCTTAGATGCGTCACTGTAGATGGTAAAATACTTATTCTCTGCAGGCAATATTAACACTGGTGTGGATGCGAGTTTCTCCTTCAATGTCTGGAAACTCTTCTCACAATCGTCATCCCAGATGAATTTAGAATTCTTCTGTGTGAGCTTCGTCAGTGGCACGGCTATCGAGGAGAATCCTTCGACAAACTTTCGGTAGTAACCCGCCAATCCAAGAAAGCTTCTGATATCGGTGGCGTTCTTAGGTCTCGGCCACTCGGTAATTGCCTCTACTTTCCTTGGGTCCACTGACACTCCTTCTCTCGAAATCACGTGTCCTAGAAACGACACACTCCTTAGCCAGAATTCACACTTGCTGAACTTAGCGTATAACTTATTCTCTCTTAAGGTCTGCAGTGCAAGGTGAAGGTGCTCTTCATGGCTCGTCTCGTCAGGAGAATAGACGAGGATATCGTCGATGAATACCACTACGAACTGATCCAGGAATGGCTTGAATACTCTGTTCATCAGGTCCATGAATGCTGCCGGTGCATTGGTCAGACCAAAAGGCATCACTGTGAATTCGTAATGCCCATACCTGGTTCGAAAGGCTGTCTTGGGGATATCTTCAGCCCTGGCCTTCAACTGGTGATAACCTGTCCTCAGATCCAGTTTAGAAAAGACGGCGGCTCCTTTAAACTGATCAAACAGATCGTCTATCCGAGGTAGAGGGTACCTGTTCTTGATGGTGATCTTGTTTAATTCTCTGTAGTCGATTTATAATCTCATACTACCGTCTTTTTTCTTTACGAAGAGTACTGGAGCTCCCCACGGGGACACACTCGGTCGAATCTGCCTTTTATGTATCAATTCTTGGAGTTGTTCTTTTAATTCCTTGAGTTCGGCTGGTGCCATTCTGTAGGGTGCATTAGAGATTGGTGCAGCACCGGGAACCAAGTTGATTTCGAACTCAATCTCACGGTCCGGGACCGTCCCTGAGAGCTCTTCAGGAAAAACATCTGGGAACTCTCTCACTATCGGGATGTCTTCCAGTTTCATTTCGACTTCTTCTTTTCCTTCCCTGACCATCGCTAGGTAGATGTCCTCCCCGGATTTCATGGCTTTCCAGGTTTGAGATGCGGAAAGTAGCAACTTCCGTTCCCTGGATTTACCATGAAACACGACTTCCTTCGGCTCTGCGGTTAGGAGTTTAACTCTCTTCCCTTTACAATCTACTATTGCACTGTTTCTTGCTAACCAATCCATTTCTAAGATTACGTCGAAATCGACCATGATTAGCTGTATCAAATCGGCGCTAAAATTCTGATCACTAATACTGATTTTACAATCTCTGTAAATCTCGTTCGTTTCAACGGCTCTATTAGTAGGTGTGGCTATTCGGAAAGGTGCAGTTAGTTTATCAGGCTTATTTCCTAACTTCTTAGCAAACCTCTTAGACATAAAGGAATGTGTAGCACCACAGTCAAATAATGCGTAGGCAGGTACTGATTTAATTAGAATGGTACCTGACACGACTTCAGTTGCGTCGTCAGCCTCTTCCTGAGTCATGGCAAAGATCCTAGCATTGGGTTTGTCCTCCTTTGGTTTACTAGGGCCTGCTCCCTGTATTTGGCCCAATTCCTCTGTTTGGCCCTGCTGGTCGGTTGGCAGCGGTAGGACATTCTGCAATTCGGTGTCCCGCTTTCCCACTTCCAAAGCATACACCGCTTGCCCTTCGGCATTCCCCGGAGTGCTTGAAGCCACATGTTGAGCATGGCTTGAGTCCTTGATTGTTATTGGCGGGGAATTTCCCTGAGGGAGGTCCACCCGACTGATTGGGCCTCTTGAACATTGGTCTGCCCTGAGAAGGCGGGTTGACAGGGGGTCGCTTGTTCCTGTTTTCCCCTTCTCTTCGACGAATATCAGCTGCGGCTCGGATAGCCGCACCCATCAAATCTGAAAAGTTGGCAGGTTGGTAAACCAGCTAGAGCTGATTGGATTCTGCTGTTCAACCCCTTCTTAAAGCGGTGCAATTTCAGAACTTCATCCGCCATAATCGCTGGAGCATATGATCCAAGGGCATTGAACTGAGATGTATATTCCACTACTGACATATCTGGGGCCTGGCTGAGATTTTCAAACTCACTTAGCTTCTGTAGTCTGACTTCTGTCAGGTAGTACTGTTTCAGAAATGTTTCTCGGAAGATTCGCCATGTGATTGGTCCAGCAGCGGTCATGTGACTGCTTCCCACCATTTAGCTGCCTTATCTTCCAAGAAGGGCACTATCATGTCCACTTTTAGTGCATCCGGGACTTCCAACAGTCTCAACTGAGTTTCCACGCTTTTTAGCCAACTCTGGCTAACTTCGGGGTCGGCAGCGCCACTGAAGGTTGGGCACCTGTTCTTGCGCAGTGACTCGTAATGAAACTTGACCCCATGCTGTGGTGGAGGTGGGGGCTGCTGATTAGCATTGGGGTTCACTAACCCCTGAAGTGTCGTCGCCACGATCGTGGCTATGGCCATTAGGTCCGCTTGATTGAGATTGAACTGAGGTGGAGGCCCGTTGCCTTCTTCATTAGTGTTGTTGTTGGCATAACGGGGGTTGCGGTTTTGTCTTGGTGGTCTACCGGCCATTTCCTACAAGTTAAACGCTTCTGAGAATTTGTCGTATATATAACAAGATTGAATAGATAAGTTATGCTGGAACAACTGAAGTTAATAAGTAAGCATAACTTGAATATACATGAACAACTGAGATTAATAAATAATCATAATTTTATTAATTTTTTTTTATGTAAAGAAACAACTAATTGAACAAATCGTGCTGAATGGAAATAAATCATACTGACTGAAATAAAATAGAAACAATGGAAAGATAAACTCCTAGTAATAGGGAAAGGTAACTAAAAACTCTAATCATTTATCTCTCCATCTCCTATGGCAGCTATAGGCTCGTCGATCTCTATCGGCTCCTCTTCTTCCGGCTCCTCTTCTTCCGGCTCCTCCTCTTGCAGTAGCTCCACCATGTGGGTGAGCTGGGCATTCTCTGCATTAAGCTGGGCATTCTCTGCATTAAGCTGGGCCACCTGTGTCTTCCACCCCTGAACATCTGCCTCTGCCTCGTCCAACAGATCTATGGTACTCTGATGGCGTAGTTCATACCCCTTCTTATTCTCCTTGATCTTGTTCTTCAGCGCTTCACCCTGTTGAGTCAGCTGGTGGTTCACTTTGGCAATGTAGCTTATCGCCTCACTTAAATTTTCGAGTCTCCTCTTACCCTTGGCATTCTGCTGTTTCTCCTCTTCAAGTTCCTTGCGACAGCGCTCCGCATCCTCTCGTAGCTTTCCATTTTGATATTTGCATTGCTCTATGAGGTTCCGTAGGTCCATGTTATCTCCTCTAACTAGTTCACCCTGATAGATAGACTGATTAAGGCGGACCTGAATCTCTTCTTTCTCAGCGGTTAAGGTTTCGACCTCACTCCTCCTCTCACTCAATCGGGCTCTAAGTCGTCGAATCTGACGGGACTGATAGTGAAGGGCAAGCTCCTTCAGACGAATGGCAGCTTGGACACGAGTACGGGGTCGCATGGGAGTAGATGGAGCCATTTCCTGAAATCAAAAATGGAAATGCTCAGAATCCGAAATAGACAGTATATAACAAGTGAGAATATGCAATATATATGAAATTTTCGAAATTTAAATAAATATTTTTTTTTCCAAAAATGGAAAGTTTTGAATTTGACATATGCGTTCGAAGCATATGTCGAGAGGATTCCGGGACAATTGACGGAATCGAATTCGGAATTTCCTACGAGAAGTTATAGGGCCTACGAATATTTCCCTAAAACGGCAAAAACGACGTTTCGGAGGCCTAAACGAAGGATTTTCGCGATTTCAGCCTGGTGCTCACGACTTTAATGTGGTGAGCCTTGCTCGTTGGGCCGTTTCGGAGGGGGTAGCATCGGCCTCGAGTTAAAATTCCACCGAATTTTTTTTTTCCCTCGGATTATGAACCTGGCGGCTCTGATACCACTTAAATGTCACGTCCCGAAACTCGGGAATGACACCGGCGTTGTTTAACAATCACACAATCGCAACAACAAGCCTCTTGTAGCACAGTATAAACCGAACCAGTTTATATATCATAATCTTAAATTAAATAACCATTGTCTTTACAATTCCCAAAATAAATAAGACGACAGGAGTTTTAATGCGGAAACATAAATCTAAGTAATAATAACGTAAAGATAATCGATTTCCTTGAGCATTCACCATCCCCAAAACTGCTCGGATTCTTCCTCCTTAATCTGTTCTTCGGACTTATCTGGGAAGGGTTGTAAGGGGGTGAGTATTTGGGGAATACTCAGCAAGTGGGGGAAATCGAGCACAATAAAAACAACATGCATAAATTTCGAATCATAAATCATGAGTTCATACGTACTTCATAACACATGCATAACTTTACTAGCCACTGTGATTTATCTAACTTTCTATGGTTTACTGACGTCAGTCCCTAATTTTTACTCCTCTAAGGGGGCGAGACCGTATAGCGGTTATATCCCCCACCGCGTAAGGATACGTCATGGTTGGGATTCCCACCCATATACAGTCGACTCCTCACAGTGCTTAAAAACGAATGACAACAACACAAGAAAAGGAGTAGAAGAGAATTGTACTCGATTGTATTTTCAAAAACCGAAAAATTTCACATATGCATAACCGAAATTTTAAGATTTAAAACAGCCCACTTACCGTATATAATGATGCTAAAACGTGGTGCACAACTTCGGGGATTGGGTCGCTTCTTGTTCTTCGGTCGGACGGCGCTTCGGCTTCGATTTCTCGGATGATTTTGAGACGATATTTGGGCAGAGTTTCGCTAGGGAGAGTCTCGAAAATTTCAGCAAGTATTTCGAGATTTAGGTGTGAGGATGGCTGGGTATGGTGTGGTATTTATAGGGGAGGAAAAATGGTCTAAACTTGGTACTAAAATCATGCCAAAATTGCTTCAAATCTTGCAATATTTTACTCCAAATTTCCTTGCCCCTTTTCGAAAATATGATGACTAAATTATGGGATTTGTTTCCAATTTTCCTTGTGGTTTATTCTTGCACAACTAATATTTATGCACAATAATAAGGGGATTTTCGAAAATTGTCAAGTCCATGCATTGAATCCTCTAGCCTTGGATGGTCCTTACCAAATCTTGTATATCCCCTTGCATTTTTCGAAAATATGCATGCCATATTATAGGTATTCTTGACTTGGTGACAAAGATTCCAATAATTAATTATCTCCTCATATGTATATCTTATTTATTACAATAATCAAATCTGACAAATTTCCTTATCGTCATTAATTGCATGCTATTGCATGCTAAAAAAAAATCGGTTCTTACAGGCACACCTATCTTTCCTGTAAGAGGTAGGAAAGAAACACTGATATAATTCAGATTTAAAAATATCCCATGTGACAATCGTACCTAGACCCTCTAAAGCTTTCCTGGTCATGATCCACTAACTCTTGGCAACATCTAATAACTGATGAACAACTAACCTGATTCTACAATCATCTGGATACTTAAGAGATTCAAATAACTGATCCATACTCTCCAACCAGCACTCACACTCTAATGCATTTTTGTACCCTTCAACATCGGTGGGTGCAAAGACTGAAATCTGGCTAACAATATCTCCATCGGAGTCCGAGTTATATCCATATGAGTATGAGTAGCACTGCCCTAATCTTGTGCCACTCGTATGTTCTATCTAGGTCTACCACGACCTCTACCTCGAGTAGCCATTTCTGATATAAAATAGATCAAACATAGATAAAATCACAATATCATAATTATCTCAATCTTGTATCGACTATATCTGGCTCTCGAGACTAAATAAATCTCAAAAATCTCGAATAAAGCTCAACAATATAATATATCAATTATAGTCATATATGTCACATTATGGCACAGTGAAAATGTTAACAAATATATCACATGATCAATCAATTCGAACTTACTCGATCTACCCAGTTCCCAAATATCTTACGCTCTGATACCACCTAATGTGGGGCCCCGGGTCCGACATTAATACCAATAATTATAATTGTAACAACCAAACGATTTAGTAAAACACATAATCTGTGGTTCACAATCGACATAAAAATCGTCAAAATAACTTAAAGATCTCAAATGTTTGAAATATAAGTTTTAACATGCCAAAATAACTAGTGAACCAAAATAATCCAAACATCATCAAATAGCTCATAAGACCCAAGAATCCCACTTTATCTCATATCTCCTCGCCTGGAGCTGGAATCTGGCATCCCAAACCTCGCCTCACCTACCGTCAAGCACATGAAAACAAGAGGTAGATGACGTGCTAGTGAGTATAAATCCAGTATGATACAATCAATAACATATGAGAATTTAAAAGACAAATTGTTCATATGAAATTCATAAAGATGCAATATAATGCAATGCATGATCAGAATATGTGGACTATCAATAAATCTCAAGATCAAGTGAATCATCTGGTCATAGGGTACCCAATGGAAGAGAATCTCCCCCAGCAACATCCATCGACTCATCCTCTCGGGTTGGTGGTGATGTGTTCTACAATCCCAGGACTATGGTGCGCCTATAGAGAGTGTCCAGGTCATAGCAGCGACCTCAGCATACAATATGCCAACTCAACTATACCTACATACGTCCAACAAATCAATAAATCAAGACGACCTCCGCCATACCAAATCTGAATCGAAAAGTGGCTCAATATACAATGTAATGATGCAAATCAATATCATCATCTCGATATCATATTAAACTCATCTCAAGACAACAATCATCATCAAATCATAAGTAATTCATCGAGCCATAGAATTTTCAATTTAAAATAAAAATGGTACTTTTACCTCATATGTTACCGACCGTAACATACATTTCAAATATTACCAAAAGGAGATCGAAAGGTGTAGTTGAGAAATCTTGAACCCCTGAAGTCTACTATAACTCAAGAACTCGGATCATTTATCAAAACAGAGCAGTTTCTGTACAAAATTCATAATTAATTCAATACTGCTTTGAATCAGTATCTGCAAATTGGATATGCAAGAAAACTTAAAGCACAACAATTTCCATTCAAAAAATTTTGTCAAATAATGTCGTTTACCTAGTCGTTCATAATTTGAAACATACAACATAATTCCGAAGAATTTTGCATCAATGCATTTATGGCAAATTTTAGTATTTTGAGCATAACTTCCTCAATATCCAATGGAATCAAGCCAATTTGGTATCATTTTGAAGACAAAACAATATTATATAACTTTTATTGGAACATAAAATCCAGAATCCCAACCAATAAATCCCAGAATTCGAATAAACAGAAGGCATGTACACAAATCTGCAGTAACTCGGAGTTCTAGAGAGGTTTTAGTACAAATCGCATATTGCTTTCATGTCTTCCTAGAATTGAGTGATTCAAGAACCAAATCGAAGTTAACTCGATGATCTACAAGTTTGATGAAGACCCTAACATCAAAATCCAACTACAACCATCCCATACACACAAAATACAGAAGGATGTAAAACTGTTTGTGCATAGAACAAGAAACCATGCTCATATCTCTTTTAAATTCAAACCAACTCAAGTACAACATCTTCAACATCTTAATATCTCAAATATCAATTCTAAATTTCAACTCATTTCCAAACTTAAATAAAATTGGAAATACTTACATCATCTTGAAGTCCGTGATGAGAGGATCACAAATCTACCTTCATTTCATATTTTTCTTGAGTGAATCACTCATAAAATGTGGAAGAAGTTCGAAAATGGAGAGAAGATGGATGAGGGTTTGCGTGAAAGAGGAGGAAAATGATTGGTGGAGGTGAAGGTGAGCTTACATATTGATTGTTTGCGTTTGTAGCGCCTCAGCATCACTTTCGAGCGCCGCAACGCCAATATTTCCACAGCTCTAGCGCCTAGGTGCTACTATTCTAGCGTCGCAGCGCTTGAATAGTAACTCATGAATAGTAATTTTTTTTTTTTGAAATTTGAGCATTACACCTGCCAACGGTTGGCTAGGAAATTTATTGACTCAAGTGTAATAAACAATCTTTATTTTAATATAATTTAACCTTTATGGTTTCATTTTGCTTTATCTGTATACCTATGCAATCAACATAGATAAAATCCTTGATTATACTTTAATACAAATGAATAGTAATTCGATCTTGAAACTCATTTGTAATAACTGTATATTCTAAATTTGTTCCTAGTCAATTCAGCCGCCTAAAATAAGAATAAAGGCCGCTTGAACTTGAGACTAACATCTCTGATGTTGTGTACCATATTTCGTGGTATGTGCATAGAGATGTTCAATCATGCATATGAGTAATCATACGATGATTGTACGGAACAACCATCCCTCGAACTTTCCAAGTGGTTATCATTCATCGAGAGGAAAATTCTGTGGTTGTAATTGTACATGATTAGTCCTTACGACCCAGGACAATACTGAGGCTCTACATACTAGTATTGTGCTTTGACTCGTTTACCAACTCCGCGGGGATCACGAGGTGGCGACATTGGGTGCAATTGCCAAATGTGTAGGAGCCAGTGCATTGTAGTCGGGGATTCACCGCTCATATACGGGTGTGGATATCCTATGTGATCTAACGAAATAGTAGTGCATGAAATCTCTGGCCAGAGTGTGAGATGTACATTAGGGAAATAGTTATCTAGTAGTGCATGCAATGACACTATGAATATTTCATGATTGTATCACATAGCTATCGAATTAATATGCAACCCTCGATGAAAAAATGGTTGCAGATTCGATCCGGATATATGAGATGAAGGAACCGTACTATACGTTAATCATAACCGATTGGTTCTTGCAGGTACTATCAGTGATACCTAGGGAATCATGGGGTGATGCTACTAGATGCTCTTACCATGATTAGATGTGTTTAATCAGAAAATTGGTTTCTGACATTCTCATGATCAAATGTTGGTGCATGGAATGTGGACAAATTAGGGTAAGCCCGAATAAAGGAAATTGTCCTAAATCACAAAGAGTTGTGAACCCACGGCTAGCTGTATCCCTGAACCATTGAAGGTCACAAAAGCACTGGTTTACTTGTTCCTGTTGAGATAATAAATTCAATGAGTTGAATTTATAAGAAAAATGTTTGATATGATCAATCGATAAGCTTATAAATAAATTTTATAAAAGCTTATAGAAATTTTGAGAGCATGACTGCTAAAACAGTCAGAAGGAGTACACCTACTGATATAGGGGGATTTTACTTGTTTTTCTTATCTTATTATAGTCGCATTGTGTTGCATTTATCATTTAGATTGCATGCATTTTGTGTTGTTTTAGCATAATTTATGTTTTCTTGTTGCTCACGTGGTTAATTGGAGAAAATGCAGGAGATTTGTGAAGAAACTGAAAATAAAAGCAAGAAATTCGAAAGTCATCTGCCCTGAGCGCACATTTATGTCCGCTCGGGCGCATCTAAGGCTTGAGAAAAAGAAGTTGGTGCGAAAGCTATCCTCCCGGGCGAAAACTTATGTCCGCCCGGGCGCATCAAAGGAAATGTGAAAAAAAAGTGTGCGAAAGTTATCCGCCCAGGCGGAAACTTATTTCAACCCGGACGCGCTCGATAATTTTGGAAAGATTTTTGGACGATTCTTTACCTTATTTTCTGGATATGGGCAATATGGTAGGGGTTGGAGGCCATGATTTTGGATCATTCAGACTTCATTGAGCAGCCGTCACAAGCTTTGGAGAGATTTTCGCGCTTGGATTGAAGCTTCGAAGATTTCCGGGCGTCGTTCCTTGCATTTTCGTCGCGCCTAGTATTTCTAATATAGTTTTTATCATTCAAACATTGTTTTATTCATGTCTATTATGAATTCTAGTAGCTAAACTTTATTATTTGTTGGGATTTAAGGGGATCCTACCCCAAACTTTGATTTAAATTAATTCACGTATCGATTTCTGATTTATTCTTGATTATACTATTGTTTTATCGTGTTGTTAAAGCGTAGCTAACTTTAATAACAATTTGATATTGCGAGTGAGTTCGAGAGAATAACTTGTGATAGGAACGAGTAGTATAATCCGTGGATCTATAATTTACATAGATATATGAAATTGGATACGCACCGATAGTTATAGTCCTAAAGGTCGAAAACTAGGGGGTTTCATAGATCGACATGCAATTCGCTCTTGATAAATAATTAAAGACATTTAATTACTTCATTGAGTAGAATTAGTTTGGCATAGCTCGAGAGAGTGTGTTCAATTGAATAGGAAATCCTGTCGGAAGCATATAATCATTATCGAACGAATTAATTAATTAACGAGGGGTAGGTGAACCGAAATTCCCAACAAATTCATTTCTCATTGAATTTTAATCAACCATTTTAGATATTACATTTCACTATCCAATTCTTGAATCATTTTATTTGCGTATTTATTTGAGCATAGTAGTAATAATCATTCAATCAATTTTCGTTGCTAAAGATTTAATAATTGAAAATAATAATTGTTAAATACAGTCTTCAGTGGAACGATTCTCGTACTCACGTACATTATACTATTACTTGATATCGTGCACTTGCGATTAATTTTTGAGCATATAAACCATATTTTTATTAAGGATTTCGCAGTGCAAGTTTTGCTCGATCACCTACCTTATTTACACATTGGTGATCTCGAAAATAAAGTGTGCATCACAATAATAAATAAGTTGAAATTGTCACATCGATGATGTTAGATTGTCGATCAGGATTATGATGATATTAATATAATGGAAGCATAGATCATGGGATTGTAAGAGTATAAGTTTATCATGCTAATTTATTAAAGTTCAAATAGACTTTAATAAATAAATGATATTTTAATAGAATTAAAATATAGCCCATTAAAATTTTATTAAATATGGTATTAATATATGTAATATGGAAATATTCATGATACCATAATTTTAAAAACTTGCACACAAAGTAAAATAATATTGATGCATGATATTATAAAAATTATATGCATTATTCGAGATTGACAATGATTTGGGATGCATTTTTTTGGAATCTTTAATTAACTTAATTAATTAGATTAATTAAGTAAAAAAATATTAGAAAATAATAATAAGAATTTGAATTCTTATTTAGGTAACAAGCATCCGAGAGTCTTTTTTGAGATATATAAAAATTGGCTCTTCCCAAGGTTTAATCGAAGGCTGCTTTCGAAATCCCTTTGGTTTTGCAAGAAAAATTCGGCCACTCCTAGTTTGAGAGTTGTGTCGATTTTTAGTGTTCAACCTCTACGCAAGATATCTTCCATTTTTCTAGTGCAAATTAGAAGAGGAATAAATATTCCAGTCGTGGACCAGATTAGTAGATCGAAGAACGTTCATAGGAATTTACAACATGAGCTACGTCCGCTAATATAAGGCTAGTTGGAGTCAAGTGAAAATTTCACTAAATGTAAAATTTTCTAACTCCCTATGAATATTTATGTAATTTAAACTATAAGAGTGTCCCAAAAAAATTCAGAATGTCAAAATAAAAATTTTAAACTTTCGCTGCGATTTGGACACGAGAAAACCGATATCCCAACACATAGTTACGAATTTAGTTACAATTCCAGCAACTGAGATCCAAAATGTAAAAGGGATGGAGTTGGAGGTGGGGGTGGCAGGAGGGGCAGATGCCACTTCCAACTTGGATGACGAGAAAACACAAGATCCATCACGTGCATTATAAACATTAAACATCTAAATTCCACGCTATCTAAAATTATTAAAAATAATAACAATAAACTTACTTGGATATACCCTTGATATAAAACCAACGCCCCAAAGGTGCAATTATCAGGGGACGAATCCCTCTAAATAATTGAATTGAAGACGTACGAAGCAAGTCTATAATAATCCCCACCTAAGAAACATCGGCTATTCTGTTGGATATCAAAACAAGAACTTTCTTTGACATTGAAGCATATATTTTTCAGTTCTTTGAGAACCGCCTGTAGCGGGATAGGAGGAATTATAACACACCAATGTGGCTGCCCTGCAATTATATATATATATGTGTGTGTGTGTGTGTGTTTATATATATATATATATATATATATATATATGTATGTATGTATGTATGTATGTATATAGACACACACACAACAAACAATTCACATAAATATCATGCATGTGTTGTATAAAAATTTATGGGAAATCAAGCGGGCAATGAAATTTGTATACATGTTAGGCACATCAAATTTGATGCTTTCTTTAAAGGTATCAATTCTTCCCACAAAAGGTACAAATGGTTCACAAGTAATTAACCTTTTAGGATACAAAACCTATAATCACAACAATTCGAAGTTTGCACTCCCTCGAATTTTCAGAGCAAGAGATTTCAAGTTTTTATTATCAAAGTTGAATGTCAAAGATATATCTTTATCTATGAAGATCATTTTTTTTATGCAATGAAGATGCAATTTAATATATTAGTTATTAAAGGTTGTAATGACTCATAGACGGCCAAAAGACACCTCCAAATGAGGAAGACGCACCTTGTCGCAATGCATCTCTTCAATCCAATTTGAAATTTTAAACCGTTTCATTATTTTTTTTATTTCTTATTTATTATTTTCATTTACTTCTCATATTATTATATGTAAATATATTAATATATTACAGCATGCACGCAAGCACTACAAAATATCGTTCCCGACTAAAGTATTGAAGAAGTGGAAACGAAATCGTGGGTTAACTCGACGGTAGTGGTGATGAATGGATTTTAAAATTATGGGAGGCAGGTATATTTATAACAAAATAGAAAATGCAACTTGCCAAAATGGATATTAAAAGTGAGAGACCCCTTTATATAGCCATAAAAAAAACGCGTCTCTGCCTTTCAATTTGCATTTTGCAATTGTTTCTTTAATTAATTTCTTAAATTTGCATTTTACTATTTTCTCTTTAATTAATTTCATGACGAAATTAATTAAAGAGAAAATTGCAAAATTCAAATTGAAATTATATAACTAAATAGATGGCATGAAGTAATAACCAGCATGAAGTAAAAATGAATTCAATTTGTATTTTGCAATTGTCTCTTTAATTAATTTTGTTTTCTATATATGATTATTACTTCATGCTGGCATGAAGTAGTAACCAGCATGAAGTAATAATAATATATAGAAATATCAGCAAGAAGTAATAATCATATATAGAAAACAAAATGAATTAAAGGTAATAACCATCATGAAGTAATAATCATATATATAAATGAAGTAATAATCATATATAGAAAACGAAATTGATTAAAGGTAATAACCCGCATGAAGTAATAATCATATATAAAAAACGAAATTAATTAAAGACACATGGCATAGAAGTAATAATCATATATAGAAAACAAAATTAATAAAAGAAAAAATTTCATCTGACCTAAAAAGTTCAATTTAAACGTAGAAGTAAAGAAGAATTGAGTCATGATCAGAATGCTAGATCCTACGATTAATTTCAATTTCACTAAATTTCTTGGATGAGAAAAATCATTGAATTTCAAATTCACTCTTATCAAGTTATTCAATTTGAATAATAATTACGATGGATTTCAATTACACATAAGGTAAGATAAAATATTGAGCAAGCAAAAAGATTGAGAATCTTTAATTTATCACCACATTATTAAGTTACACTTTTGTTGAGTTATGGGTTGTCGTAGGACTTGTCGAGGAAGCTCTGTAATTAATAGCTACTTTTCTTCAAAACAGGTGACCCGAAAGAAAAAGACCGAGAACTTCGAAGATTTGATGGATTCCATTAATATTACCAAACAATTACTTTTATAAAAAATTATTACCACACAATTAATTTATTAAACCAGTAAAATAAAATAAAATAAACAGTATATGCAATTATGCATGTTAAAGAATGTCAAAAAACTAAATCTGTTTTCCATTTCATTAAGATTTTCCCATTGTGTGATCGTATTCCATTGCTGATATATTTTGATGTATTCTGATGCAACGAGGGCATGTTATTGCCCATGCCTCGAGACAGCTGAAACCACACGAGACTCGTTACCCAATTCATGATCTTGAATTGGCGGCCATTGTCTTTGCTTTGAAGATATGGCGACATTATCTGTACGGTGAAAAGTTTGAGATCTATTCTGATCACAAGAGCCTAAAGTATTTGTTTTCACAGTCCGAGCTGAATATGAGGCAACGAAGATGGCTCGATTTATTGAAGGATTTTGATTGTGAAATCAAATATTACCCAGGAAAGTCTAATGCATCAGCAGATGCACTGAGTCGAAAGGTATGTTCTTTATCCTTGTCGACGATTGGTGTTTCCAATTTGATAGAAGATTGCTGTTTGTCTGGATTAGCCTTTGAAACAGATTGTCAGCCTCTGAGAATATGTGCAATTCGAGCTGAACCAGAATTGATATTGAAAATCAAAGAGGCACAGAAAGTTGATCAGAACGCACAGAATTCGATTGCTATGGTCAGAGCTGGACATCAGTCAGAGTATCAGATTCGTGACGGTACTTTGTATGTGAATAATCGTATTGTTGTGCCAAATGTTTCAGCATTGAGACATCGAATACTGACAGAAGCGCACAACAGTCATTTTAGCATTCATCCTGGTGGCAGGAAAATTTATAATGATTTGAAGACACAGTATTGGTGGAAACAGATGAAATCTGATGTTACTGAATTTGTAGCCAAGTGTCTGAATTGCCAACAGGTGAAAGCTGAGAGGAAGAAACCAGGAGGATTATTACAGAGTTTGTCCATTCCTGAATGGAAATGAGATCACATTTCCATGGATTTTGTGACGCAACTACCGAGATCCTCCAGAGGTTGTGCTGCGATTTGGGTCGTGATTGATCGATTGACCAAATCTGCATGTTTTATTCCATACAAAATGACATATAGATATGACCAGATGGCCGATATTTATGTCAAGAAGTGGTTAGATTGCACGGAGTGCCGAAGTCGATTGTTTCAGACCGTGATCCTCGGTTTACTTCGCACTTCTGGCAGAGTTTGCAGCAGGCTCTAGGTGTTACATATGAGTACCGCATATCATCCCCAGATTGACGGACAGTCAGAACGGACGATTCAGACATTGGAAGATATGCTGAGAGCGGTAGTGCTTGACTTTAGCACTAATTGGCAGGATGCATTGCCACTTTGCGAGTTTTCGTACAACAATAGCTATCAAACGAGTATTGAGATGGCTCCATTCGAGGCGTTGTACGAAAAGAAATGCAGATCCCCTCTTTATTGGGATGATTTCTCTGAAGTTCCGGAGACTGGACCTGATATGATCAGAGATATAACTGAAAAAGTGAAACTGACTCAGAAAAGAATGAAGGCAGCACAGGACAGACAAGCCAAATATGCCAACATCAGACGACGACCGGTCGTATTTGAGACTGGAGACAGAGTATTTTTGAAAATTTCACCTTTCCGAGGAGTTGTCAGATTTGGCAAGAAAGGAAATTTGTCTCCACGATACGTTGGTCCATATGAAATTCTCGAGAAGATAGGAGATCGTGCCTATCGACTCGCATTACCGCCTTCATTATCAGGGATACATAACGTCTTCCATGTATCTATGCTGCGGAAGTATCTCCCCGATGAATCTCATATTATGCAGCCAGACGAGACCAATCTAGATGAGACGTCGAGTTATGTCGAGAAACCGATTCGGATTATCGATCGTAAAGAAAAACAGCTCCGAACAAAGACAATTCCGCTTGTGAAAGTTCAATGGACTCGTCATGGCATTGAAGAAGCCACTTGGGAGACTGAATCAGACAAGAGACAGGAATTTCCAGCATTGTTTCACTGATGTAAGTTCCTATTCCGTTTCTATTACATTCATTCTTACTGATATGATTGATTGCTTGTGATTTCGAGGACGAAATCGTATTTTAGGGGAGGAGAAATGTAATGTCCGAGAATTTAATCCTAGTAATTTGTAATTATTAATTTATAATTTGATATGATTATGAGATGATTAATCGGGACACGATTTGATTCAGCATGAAAAGATGTATGTGCGAGGACAGTGCCTTTCGCGCACATGCGCGACGGGTAGCGCGCATTTGCGCGAGATGTCCAGAGAACCTCGCGCACATGCGCGATGTGTATCCGCGCACATGCGCGAGGGTACCCGAGAGTTGGGAAAAATGAACAAGGGCCTCGCGCATATGCGCGCATATGCGCCGAGTAAGGGCGCGCATATGCGCGAGGGGCTGTGCGAGCTACGCGCCGAGACATACTGTCTCGCGCATATGCGCCGATTGATGTCGCGCATATGCGCGAGACGTGTTTTGCAAAGGATGAGCCACACGTCCATTACATGCAATATATATATATATAATGTATCAAATGTCCTCAGAATCGGCAAAGGGGAAGAAACGAGAGAATTTCTGGAAGAAGGCTTCGGAGAGTTGTGAAAAAAATCCTTACGCCTTTATATTTTGAATCCGACTTCAGTACTGTGTTCCTATCGACGCAGGCTACAACTGGACGTAAGTTTTACTGAGTTCTATCATCACTTGAAAATATGATGTTGTAGGAATTTGATATGATTCATATATGATGTTCTTGACATGTTAGACATGGTAGAATCAAAGTCAGATTGAAAAACAGACTGATTATGGAATTGTTATGATTTTCTGATTATATTGATTTGAAATCGGACAGATTTGGATTATGAATGAATTACAGATTGTATCGGATATGAGTTATGATTTGTAATTGATGTCTGTCGATTTGGTATTGACGGGGATACTGAGATTGTGCCGTTATGCCGTTGATTTGACTTAAATCCAGATTAAACAGATTCAGTGTTGAATTGAGAATGGAATACTGATATTATGATTCTCGATATGTCGTTTCAGATTTACAGAGACAGTCTTGAGTTCAGAACTGATATTGCTTCAGACCAAGACTACAGACGAAATGTATAAGTCAATGTGGTACTGGGAGATCGACTCGAGTATAGTATGATATACTTGAGTTTCCCTAAATCACATACTTATTATTATGATTGTGTTTATTGATTTGATTTGATATGCTTGTTCTATTGATTTATAGGAAGCATGTATTTGACGAGTATTAGACGAGTGATCTTGTGACAGAAGCGCCTGATAGTGGTGGGATCGCCACGGGCACATTGCACGATGTCACAAGATAGTAAATTGGCGAAAGTGCCAAAGTCTATCATGTACAGGTCACCGGACGATTGGCTATCAATGTGGATAGAATTGAAGTTTCTTCTATTACTGGTGATCGATGCCATATCGATGTGGATAGAATTGGAGTTTCTTCTATTACTGGTGATCGATATGGAATGCCAACGTCTGGAAACCGGGATCCCTAGACTAAGATTGAGTCTAGTCTGAAACGTGGAGTCACGAGTCTGATTGGCGATTTTATATTGATTATGTTCTGATTTTGTTATATGTTACTGATATTTGTTACATGTTTTACATGATTTTACATTGTTGATATAACTGCATGTTTCGTTGATTTATACTGGGATTTATTTCTCCCCGGAGTTATCCGGCTGTTGTCGTGTTTGTATGTGTGCATGACAACAGGTGGGACAGGTTCAGGGTCAAGGAGATGAAGAGAGATCGTGATTAGAGTGGATACTACGGACTTTGATCTGAGATAGGGTTGGAATACTTGTTATGTAGTGATTAAACCTTAGCTCGAATGATTGTATATAGTACCAGACTTGTACTTTTAATATAGTGATATGTATATTTGCATGTATTCCATTACGTTCCGCAATTTTAAGAAAAAAAAAATTTTAGACCCTGTTTATTATAATTGATTAAATTGTCCTAATGATGATTAAGAACATGATTAGCGTCTGGGTCCCCACAATAGGTGGTATCAGAGCGATAGATCCTTTAGATTGAGATAGGAGCTAGGGAGCGGGGTAGAATGTGTGTTCTTTCCTGCTTTTGATTGCTAGCATGATTTACTGCTTTATAATGCATGTTTATCTGTTTATCTGACTTGATTTGAAAACATTTGTTATTGAGAATGAATCAGCACCGATTCTGGATCAGCAGTAAGATGATAGGAGGGGACTGAAACATATTTGTGTATTTGGTTGCTAACCCTTGTGATTATCAGATATGCCTCCGAGAAGAATACCAGAATAGGGTAGTACTTCGAATCCTCCAATGGACGTTACAGCCACTTCTATAGAGACATTATTGAAAAGGTTTCAGTCGTTCCATCCACCAACTCTGAAGGGTACTGAGAATTCAGTGGATTGTGAGAGTTGGCTAGATGATATCGAGATGCTGTTTGAGTCTTTGGACTATACTGATGAGAAGAGAGTGAAACTGATAGGGCACTAGTTGAATGATGTAGCAAAGAACTGGGGGATTACCACAAAGCGGGCCTTGGAGCATCGAGGTACGACTATTACCTGGAATGTCTTTAGATCTGAATTCTATCAGAGATTCATTCCAGTGTCGTACAGGAAGGATAAGGGAGCGGAGTTTGCAAACTTGAGACAGGGCCAGCTAAATATTGAGGAATATGTGACTAAGTTCTCTATCTTGCTGCGATTTGCACCACATGTGGACGAGAATGAAGAAGCGATTGCGGATCAGTTTATCAATGGTTTGAATCCCGAGATTTTTACATTGGTGAACACAGGGCGACCGAATAATTTTACTGATGCCCTGAACCGAGCCAAGGGAGCCGAAGCCGGTCTGATAAGACAGAGAGGAGCTTCGTTTGTGCCACCAGCACCGAGACCACAGCAACCACCTCCTCGATTTGAAAGTGGCAGCAGTAGGGGCGGAAAGAAGGATTTCTTGAAAGCTAGAGGGAAGCAATTCAAGAAGTCAGGAAGTAGTTCTTCTAGCTCTGGGAGTCCTCGACAGAGCCAGAGCTATACATGACCTTACTGTAGCACTTGTGGAAGGAATCATTCCACTGAGCAGTGCCGAGGAGTGTTCGGCAGTTGCCGTATTTGTAGACAGCAGGGACATTTTGCCCGAGTATGTCCCCAGAGAGGTGCACAGGGATCCCAGGCAGCAGAGTCATCTGGATCAGTGGCTCAGACCGGGAGGCGACCATCTTCTGTTCATTCTTTTCAACCAGCACCGTCTACTCAGTCACAGCAGAGGCCAGGAGGAAGCCAGACAGTGAGCCAGTCTCCGAGACAGCAGGCCAGAGTTTTTGCTTTGACTGAGGAGCAGGCACAGGAGGCACCTGACGATGTTGTTGCAGGTAACTGTTTTATTTCTGGTTATCCTGCATATGTATAGATAGATACTGGTGCATCACATACATTTATATCTGAGCGATTTGCTTTGATGCATTCTTTGCCTATTGAGTCATTGTCTGCGGTAGTGTCTGTCTATTCTCCGTTGGGGACATGTTTGATATCGGTGAAGTCTGTTAAACATTGTATACTGCAGTATGATGTGCATGAAATTGAGTTAGACTGTATTGTACTTGGGTTGTCTGATTTTGACTGTATTATTGGTATCGATATGTTGACCAAGTACAGGGCTACTGTCGATTGTTTCCACAAGATTGTGAGATTCAGACCTGAGATGGCTGATGAGTGGAAATTCTACGGTAAGGGTTCTCGATCTAGAATTCCTTTGATATTCGTATTGTCTATGACTCGATTGTTACAGAAAGGAGCGGAAGGATTCCTTGTCTATTCAGTTGATTTACTGAAATCGAGTCCATCATTGGCGGATTTGCCAGTGGTGTGTGAGTTTGCTGATGTCTTTCCAGATGAGATTCCTGGTTTGCCTCCGATTCGAGAGATAGACTTCAGCATTGAGTTGATGCCAGGTGCAGTTCCGATTTCGAGGGCTCCGTACAGAATGGCACCGATTGAGTTGAAAGAGTTGAAAGAACAGTTGGAGGATTTACTAGCCAAGGGGTATATCAGACCGAGTGTGTCTCCTTGGGGTGCTCCAGTACTGTTTGTTCGAAAGAAAGACGGTTCAATGAGACTCTGTATCGATTACCGGCAACTGAACAAGGCAACGGTAAAGAATAAATATCCCTTGTCTCGCATTGATGATTTGTTTGATCAGTTGCAGGGTTCATCCGTATATTCCAAGATCGATCTGAGATCTGGATACCATCAGCTGAGAGTCAGGGATTCTGATATCTCGAAGACTGCATTTAGAACCAGGTATGGACACTATGAATTTATTGGCATGCCATTTGGTTTGACGAATGCACCAGCGGTATTTATGGGGTTGATGAACCGCATATTTCAGAGATATCTGGATGATTTTGTTATCATATTCATTGGTGATATCCTGATTTATTCAAAGAATATGATTGAGCATGCTAGTCATCTGAGAACTGTGTTGAAAATTTTGAGGACTGAGAAATTGTATGCTAAACTGTCGAAATGTGAGTTCTGGTTGAGACAGGTAGTATTTCTAGGGCATATTATATCCGGAGACGGTATATCAGTTGATCCCAGTAAGGTTGGGGCAGTGATTTCTTGGCCGAGACCGACATCAGTGCCCGAGATTCGCAGTTTTATGGGTTTAGCAGGATATTATAGTCGATTCATCAAAGATTTTTCTAGTATTGCCAAACCGATTACACAGTTGACTCAGAAGAATGCTCCATTTGTTTGGTCTGAGGAATGTGAGACCAGTTTTCTTGAATTAAAGAAAAGACTGACCAGTGCACCGATATTGACTATTCCCTCAGGTACTGGTGATTTTGTGGTTTATTGTGATGCATCTCATCGAGGATTGGGTTGTATTCTGATGCAACGAGGGCATGTTATTGCCTATGCCTCGAGACAGCTGAAACCGCACGAGACTCGTTACCCAATTCATGATCTTGAATTGGCGGCCATTGTCTTTGCTTTGAAGATATGGCGACATTATCTGTACGGTGAAAAGTTTGAGATCTATTCTGATCACAAGAGCCTAAAGTATTTGTTTTCACAGTCCGAGCTGAATATGAGGCAACAAAGACGGCTCGATTTATTGAAGGATTTTGATTGTGAAATCAAATATTACCCAGGAAAGTCTAATGCATCAGCAGATGCACTGAGTCGAAAGGTATGTTCTTTATCCTTGTCGACGATTGGTGTTTCCAATTTGATAGAAGATTGCTGTTTGTCTGGATTAGCCTTTGAAACAGATTGTCAGCCTCTGAGAATATGTGCAATTCGAGCTGAACCAGAATTGATATTGAAAATCAAAGAGGCACAGAAAGTTGATCAGAACGCACAGAATTCGATTGCTATGGTCAGAGCTGGACATCAGTCAGAGTATCAGATTCATGACGGTACTTTGTATGTGAATAATCGTATTGTTGTGCCAAATGTTTCAGCATTGAGACATCGAATACTGACAGAAGCGCACAACAGTCATTTTAGCATTCATCCTGGTGGCAGGAAAATTTATAATGATTTGAAGACACAGTATTGGTGGAAACAGATGAAATCTGATGTTACTGAATTTGTAGCCAAGTGTCTGAATTGCCAACAGGTGAAAGCTGAGAGGAAGAAACCAGGAGGATTATTACAGAGTTTGTCCATTCCTGAATGGAAATGGGATCACATTTCCATGGATTTTGTGACGCAATTACCGAGATCCTCCAGAGGTTGTGATGCGATTTGGGTCGTGATTGATCGATTGACCAAATCTGCATGTTTTATTCCATACAAAATGACATATAGATATGACCAGGTGGCCGATATTTATGTCCGAGAAGTGGTTAGATTGCACGGAGTGCCGAAGTCGATTGTTTCAGACCGTGATCTTCGGTTTACTTCGCACTTCTGGCAGAGTTTGCAGCAGGCTCTAGGTACGAAGTTACATCTGAGTATCGCATATCATCCCCAGACTGACGGACAGTCAGAACGAACGATTCAGACATAAGAAGATATGCTGAGAGCGGTAGTGCTTGACTTTAGCACTAATTGGCAGGATGCATTGCCACTTTGCGAGTTTTCGTACAACAATAGCTATCAAACGAGTATTGAGATGGCTCCATTCGAGGCGTTGTACGGAAAGAAATGCAGATCCCCTCTTTATTCGGATGATATCTCTGAAGTTCCGGAGACTGGACCTGATATGATCAGAGATATGACTGAAAAAGTGAAACTGATTCAGAAAAGAATGAAGGCAGCACAGGACAGACAAGCCAAATATGCCAACATCAGACGACGATCGTTGGTATTTGAGACTGGAGACAGAGTATTTTTGAAAATTTCACCTTTCCGAGGAGTTGTCAGATTTGGCAAGAAAGGAAAGTTGTCTCCATGATACGTTGATCCATATGAAATTCTCGAGAAGATAGGAGATCGTGCCTATCGACTCGCATTACCGCCTTCATTATCAGGGATACATAACGTCTTCCATGTATCTATGCTGCGGAAGTATCTCCCCGATGAATCTCATATTATGCAGCCAGACGAGACCGAGCTAGATGAGACGTCGAGTTATGTCGAGAAACCGATTCGGATTATCGATCGTAAAGAAAAACAGCTCAGAACAAGGACAATTCCGCTTGTGAAAGTTCAATGGACTCGTCATGGCATTGAAGAAGCCACTTGGGAGACTGAATCAGACAAGAGACAAGAATTTCCAGCATTGTTTCACTGATGTAAGTTCCTATTCCGTTTCTATTACATTCCTTCTTACTGATATGATTGATTGCTTGTGATTTCGAGGACGAAATCGTATCTTAGGGGGGGAGAAATGTAATGCCCGAGAATTTAATCCTAGTAATCTGTAATTATTGATTTATAATTTGATATGATTATGAGAGGATTAATCGGGACACGATTTGATTCAGCATGAAAAGATGTATGTGCGAGGACAGTGCCTTTCGCGCACATGCGCGACATGAGACGCGCACATGCGTGAAACGGGCAGAGGGTCTCGCGCATATGCGTGATCTGTGCGAGGGTTCAAAGTCAACTCAAGAGAAGTGGGCGCACATGCGCGACGGGGAGCGCGCATATATGCGAGATGTCCAGAGAACCTCGCGCACATGCGCGATGGTACCCGAGAGTTGGGAAAAATGAACAAGGGCCTCGCGCATATGCGCCGAGTAAGGGCGCGCATATGCGCGAGGGGCTGTGCGAGCTACGCGCCGAGACATACTGTCTCGCGCATATGCGCCGAGTGATGTCGCGCATATGCGCGAGACGTGTTTTGCAAAGGATGAGCCACACGTCCATTACATGCAATATATATAAATATAATGTATCAAATGTCCTCAGAATCGGCAAAGGGGAAGAAACGAGAGAATTTCTGGAAGAAGGCTTCGGAGAGTTGTGAAAAAAATCCTTACGCCTTTATATTTTGAATCCGACTTCAGTACTGTGTTTCTATCGACGCGGGCTACAACTGGACGTAAGTTTTACTGAGTTCTATCATCACTTGAAAATATGATGTTGTAGGAATTTGATATGATTCATATATGATGTTCTTGACATGTTAGACATGGTAGAATCAAAGTCAGATTGAAAAACAGACTGATTATGGAATTGTTATGATTTTCTGATTCTATTGATTTGAAATCGGACAGATTTGGATTATGAATGAATTACAGATTGTATCGGATATGAGTTATGATTTGTAATTGATGTCTGTCGATTTGGTATTGACGGGGATACTGAGATTGTGCCGTTATGCCGTTGATTTGACTTAAATCTAGATTAAACAAATTCAGTGTTGAATTGAGAATGGAATACTGATATTATGATTCTCGATATGTCGTTTCAGATTTACAGAGACAGTCTTGAGTTCAGAACTGATATTGCTTCAGACCAAGACTACAGACGAAAGCAATAAGTCAATGTGGTACTGGGAGATCGACTCGAGTATAGTATGATATACTTGAGTTTCCCTAAATCACATACTTATTATTATGATTGTGTTTATTGATTTGATTTGATATGCTTGTTCTATTGATTTATAGGAAGCATGTATTTGACGAGTATTAGACGAGTGATCTTGTGACAGAAGCGCCTGATAGTGGTGGGATCGCCACGGGCACATTGCACGATGTCACAAGATAGTAAATTGGCGAAAGTGCCAAAGTCTATCATGTACAGGTCACCGGACGATTGGCTATCAATGTGGATAGAATTGAAGTTTCTTCTATTACTGGTGATCGATGCCATATCGATGTGGATAGAATTGGAGTTTCTTCTATTACTGGTGATCGATATGGAATGCCAATGTCTGGAAACCGGGATCCCTAGACTAGGATTGAGTCTACTCTGAAACGTGGAGTCACGAGTCTGATTGGCGATTTTATATTGATTATGTTCTGATTTTGTTATATGTTACTGATATTTGTTACATGTTTTACATGATTTTACATTGTTGATATAACTGCATGTTTCGTTGATTTATACTGGGATTTATTTCTCCCCGGAGTTATCCGACTGTTGTCGTGTTTGTATGTGTGCATGACAACAGGTGAGACAGGTTCAGGGTCAAGGAGATGAAGAGAGATCGTGATTAGAGTTGAGACTACGGACTTTGATCTGAGATAGGGTTGGAATACTTGTTATGTAGTGATTAAACCTTAGCTCGAATGATTGTATATAATACCAGACTTGTACTTTTAATATACTGATATGTATATTTGCATGTATTCCATTACGTTCCGCAATTTTAAGAAAAAAAAAATTTTAGACCCTGTTTATTATAATTGATTAAATTATCCTAATGATGATTAAAAACATGATTAGCGTCCGGGTCCCCACAACTAGACACCACAAAGAAGCAACATCGCAAAGATATAAACACAAAAAACCAAATTTATAGTTTTTCCAATTTTTGTGATGCATTTATCTTTCTCCAACACTAACTCTTGTATACTCCTCAAACTCAACCTCCAATTTATCATGTTTTCGCTTTCTCAATGCCTTCTCGAGAACTTTACTACAAGATTGTTTTCTCGATGTTGTTTGTCTGCCTCCTCCATCTCCTCTAGGTCCACCCTATCTAGTACAAGAATTGCTAGCATTCAAAGTAGACATCCTGTAAAAAATATATAAGAAAAATTAATAATACGAATAAATGAATGGCATCAGAAATAATGGAATAAATGGACAATTATATAATGAATGGATAAACCAAGCGTAATATGAAATATATATTTCTTAATTCTTCATACGTTGTGTCGTTATTTTCATTTTCTATACTATTAACCTCGTCAATTTCAACATTACCATCATATTGTTCATCATATTCTTCTAATGTGTCGTCTTCAAAATCGTCATCATCAACTACAAAATAACCTATGTTGTGGAACAAAAGATCGATATTCACAACCTCGGTTGGTTCAACATCATCACGATGGAAGCTGACATTCTCTAAATTCGGTAATTCTACCACCAATTGCAGTGATTGTAAATTAATCTCTTGCACTACGTGAGAATCTATACTAGTTGTGTCAACATCATTTTCAACTTTAACATTTGGATAGTCTCACATATTATGTGGGGCATAAGCCTGCACCAATTACCAATTCTTTTAGGAGAAAATTTTAGAAATAAAATTTGGAATCATGTGAAAAACAAATAATTTCTTATGATGAATTTACTTATGGTCAATTAATTAGTCTAACTCAACGAGAAGGTTTAAAAATATTTCAAGATCTAAAATTTCAAACATTTAAAATTGGAAATGAAAAGAACAAAACACGAATTAGGAACTTTCTGTCAACAATTCTATATAAATCCTAATAAGCCATCTCATTCTAAATGCCTAGTAAACTTTAGTGAATCTCATAAAAAACCATATAGAAATTTTTAAATACAATAAGAAAAATTCTAAATCAAAAGAAGAATTTAATAAGAAACCTTATAAAAAAATTAAAAATTCCAAACAATATCGTAAAAAATCCTCTAAAGATTTTGAATGTTATAAATGTCATAAAAAGGGTATAATGTTAATTTATGTAGATTAAATTAACAAATAAATCAATGAAAATTAAATGAAGAAATATTAAACAAAATTTCTAATCTCTTAATTGATTTTTCTGAGTCTTATTATTCAGAATTTGAAATTTTCTTCTAAATCTAAATTGAAAATGAATTTTTACAAATAAATGAATTAATTACATCTAGTAACGAATCTGAAAAACAAATTAATATGATTTAAAAATATCAACAATTTCTTTTTGATGTTCTGGAAAAACATAAATGATCCCAATATTCAAAAGGATTATTTTGATAAATTTTTAAAATCTCTCAAAGAAAATAGAGAAGAAAAGTTGTTGGGATCGGGAAAGAGTTTAGAGGTAACTTTTTGAAAATATTTGTTCTTTAAATTTGGTTTCAACCTTTTTTAGGCGGTTGAAAGTTTTTCTCTCAAACGGTCAGAAGTATGAACCGCGTAAAACGTATGGAAGAGAGTTCAATATTTCTAATGATATTTTCAACCGGATAACACACTAAACAGCAGGATATAGTATGAAGTGTAAAGGCTTGTGAAAAGTAAGAACACAAGATTTTTATGGATGTTCGGAGATAAAACTCATACTGTCACCCCTTCTTCCTCTGTATGAAGGATTCCACTAAAAGACTTTGTCTTTACAAAACTCTTTGCAACAGCCCACTTCAATCAGGACTTATCACACTGCATGTTTTTGAAGTCTAAATGATCACTTTATACTTCTGGAAATTAAAAACCCTCGGTTCACCAGACACTTTTATAAATTAGATAACCAAAAGGTAATTGATGTAAATAAACAATCTTGTTTTGGTAGCACGGTGCTTGAGTGAGCGATAGAGATATGTGATATTTGATTGCGCTCAGATTCTTAAAGTATGAAGACTAGAAAGATTCATGCTTTTGAAAACTTGATGGTTATGTCTCTCGTTGTTATCGTGCATCTACTCTTGCATACTTCCAGCTCCACTTATATAAGAAGTCATTCCAATGGTTCAAAATTTGAGCAACGTTAACCTGTAACCTTGGAATGATGTGTCACTATCAACTACAACTTTATTAAATGTTCTTCAGCAATACATTTAATGTTCTCTTTGCTAGCACAACTTTGAATCCCGTTCCTTGAAGAGTTACTGTTGGATGTCCTGTTATAGCAACTATTTTTACCATAAGAACTTGTAGGACATAAGTAATCTCTCTCTTCTGGGATAGTGAATTAAATGCAGATCAATCTTGAGATTTGGGCATAACATGGTTGAATTGTAGCAGTGCAAACCTATTTGAGTGTTCTGAACCGGCCAGAGAATGTATTTCATTAAGTTAGCAATAAATGGCTCTTTAATGACTTTGACATAAGGTTATTCGAACAGCCGTTTGAGAACGGTTGAGCTGATTGGCGGTCTGAACACCATAAGCCGTTGAACCGTTACCTATTATACATAAAACTTTGCAGATATTTCCTGAAACAGTCAAGTGTTTTTTTAATTTTGTCGATCACCAAAACTTTTGGGTAATAATAATAATTTCTCAACAATTTCTCTCTTTTTGGTGATGACAAAATCCAACTGTAGAACTATACACAAGTTTACAGATAATTGTACCAGCTAAGTAACTTCGTCAGGTAAAGATAAAAAGTTGTATTTCATTGAGTAGATGAAATTACAAACTCCAGTAAAAATTTGCAGAGACATCTTAATCAAATACAATGCGTTAACCTTTCTTTTGTCCTTGGATTTTTTTAGCTTGTTTTGTTTTGGCATGCTCTACTTTTGTTTTGGCACGCTCTGCAACATTCTTCCTAACTGATTTTTCTACTTTCAAAAATTCCTTTTGCCGCTCTCTTTCCCCCTTTTTGACATCACCATGGACAAGGAAGTGCATGATTTCAGTAAGTTCTGCTCCTTGGGCATCCATGCGTTGATCAACGTGTGCTTTAAGACGAGATATTTGTCCTGAAAGCTAAGTACACATGTTGAAATGTGAAGAGTTGTGCCTGTCTTGCCGGAGGGTAACACTTGGCAGAAAATTCTTTTGAGAGATCAAACTTCAATGATTGAAAAGCTTCTCTCAGATCAAAATGCTTGCGGTTAAGAGCAAGAATCGATTGATCCATGGTTGTAAGTCTGTCTAAAATCTCCCTTTGAGGGTCACACAAGCACAGATTTACTTGTTCCCGTTGAGATAAGAAATTCAATTAGTTGAATTTATAATAAATAAGTTTGATATGGTTATTCGATAAGTTTATAAATAAATTTTATAAAATATTATATAAATTTTTAGAGTATGACTGCTAAAACAGTCAGAAGGAGTACACCTGCCATATTTAGACATTGATGATCTCGAAATTAAAGCAAAAACTTGCACACAAAGTAAAATAATATTGATGCATGATATTATAAGTAATATATGCAATATTCGAGATTGACCATGATATGGGAAGCTTTTTTTTTTTTTGGAATCTTTAATTAAGTTAATTAAATAGATTAATTAAGTAAAGAAATGATTAGAAAATAATAATAAGAATTGGATTCTTATTTAGGTAACAAGCATCCGAGAGTCTTTTTTGAGATATATAAAAATTGGTTCTTCCCCAAGGTTTTTAATCGAAGGCTGCTTTCGAAATCCCTTTAGGTTTTGAAAGAAAAATTCGGCCACTCCTAGTTGAGAGTCATGTCAGTTTTTAATGTCTATCTCTACGCAAAATATCTTATATTTTTCTAGCGCAATTTAGAAGAGGAATAAATATTCCAGTCGTGGATCAGATTAGTAGATCAAAGAACTTTCCTAGGTATTTACAACAAAAGTTACGTCCGCTAATACCGGAGTAGTTTGAACCAAGTGAAAATTTCAATAAAGGTAAAATTTTCTAACTCCCTATGAATGTTTATTTAATTTAAACCATACGAGTGTCCAAAAAAAATTTTGAATTTGAAAATAAAAATTTTTAACTTCACTTGCGATTTGGACACGAGAAAACCGAAATCGCAACACAAAATTACGAATGCAGTTACAATTCCAGCAACGGAGATCCAAAATGTAAAAAAGGTGGAGTTGGAGGTGGGGGTGGCAGGAGGGGCAGATGCCACGTCCATCTTGGATAGGAAAACACAATATCCAACACATGCATTATAAATATTAAACATCTAAATTCCACCATATAGCAAATTATTAAAAATAATAAAAATAAACTTACTTGGCTCTACTCTTGATAGAAAACCAAGGCCCACAAAGGTGCAATTATCAGGGGACGGATCCTTCTAAAAAATTGAATTGAAGACATACAAAGCACGTTTATAATAACCCCCCCTCCCCAAGAAACATCGTCCATTCTGTTGGATATCAAAACAAGAACTTTCTTTGCCATTGAAGCATATATTTTGCAGTTCTTTGAGAACCGCCTGTAGCGGGATAGGAGGCATTGTAGCACACCAATGTGGCTGCCCTACAATTGAGAAGGAATAAACTAATGTACGAAAATAAACCAATAGTCCAAGAAAGTAACTTTACAAACCACTAAATTACCTGAAGTAGTCTGCATATTCAAGAAAACATTCTGCACAAGGAACACAATGAAAAAAAATATTGCACGAGAATCTGAAAAATAAAATTTCAAATTTTGAAACAATATTAGCCTAGGAAAAACTAGTTTTTACATCATTTTGCCATCTACGCAAAATATCTTCTATTTTTCTAGCGCAATTTAGAAGATGAATAAATATTCCAGTCGTGGACCGTATTAGTAAATCGAACAACGTTCGTAGGAATTTACTACAAGAGCTACGTCCGCTAATACCGGAATAGTTTGAGTCAAATGAAAATTTCGCTAAAGGTAAAATTTTCTAACTACCTATGAATATTTATTTCATTTAAACAATACGAGTTACCAAAGAAAATTTTGAATTCGAAAATAAAAATTTTTAACTTCAGCTGTGATTTGGACACGAGAAAACCGATATCCCAACACAGAGTTACGAATGCAGTTACAATTCCAGCAACGGAGATCCAAAATGTAAAAAGGGTGGAGTTGGAGGTGGGGGTGGCAGGAGGGGCAGATGCCACGTCCATCTTGGATGGGAAAACACAATATCCAACACATGCGTTATAAACATTAAACATCTAAATTCCACCATATAGCAAATTATTAAAAATAATAACAATAAACTTACTTGGCTCGACTCTTGATAGAAAACCAAGGCCCACATAGGTGCAATTATCAGGGGACGGATCCTTCTAAAAAATTGAATTGAAAACGTGCAAAGCACGTCTATAATAACCCCCCCCCCCCCCTCCCCAAGAAAAATCGTCCATTCTGTTGGATATCAAAACAAGAACTGTCTTTGCCATTGAAGCATATATTTTGCAGTTCTTTGAGAATAGCTTGTAGCAGGATAGGAGGTATTGTAACACACCAATGTGGCTGCTCTGCAATTGAGAAGGAATAAACTAATGTACGAAAATAAACCAATAATCCAAGAAAGTAACTTTACAAACCAATAAATTACCTGAAGTAGTCTGCACATTCGAGAAAACATTCTGCACAAGGAACACAATGAACAAAAATCTTCCACGGGTAAAATTTCATGTTTTGAAATAATATTAGCCTAGGAAAAACTAGTTTTTGCATCATTTTGCCATCTACGCAAAATATCTTCAATTTTTCTAGAGCAATTTAGATGAGGAAAAATATACCAGTCATGGATCGTATTAGTAGATCGAACAACGTTCGTAGGGGCTTACTACATGAGCTACGTCCGCTAATACCGGAGTAGTTTGAGTCAAGTGAAAATTTCGTTAAAGGTAAAATTTTCTAACTGCCTGTGAATGTTTATTTAATTTAAGCCATATGAGTGTCCAAAGAACATTTTAAATTTGAAAATAAAAATTTTTAACTTCAGCTGCGATTTGGACACGAAAAAACCGATATCCCAACACAGAGTTACGAATGCAGATACAATTCCAGCAACGGAGATCCAAAATGTAAAAAGGGTGGATTTGGAGGTGGGGGTGGCAGGAGGGGCAGATGTCACGTCCATCTTGCATGGGAAAACACAAGATCCAACACATGAGTTATAATCATTAAACATCTAAATTCCACCATATAGCAAATTATTAAAAATAATAACAATAAACTTACTTGGCTCTCTTCTTGATAGAAAACAAAGGCCCCCAAAGGTGCAATTATTAGGGGACGGATCCTTCTAAAAAATTGAATTGAAAACATACAAAGCACGTCTATAATAACCCCCCCTCCCTAAGAAACATCGTCCATTCTGTTGGATAAAACAAGAACTTTCTTTGTCATTGAAGCATATATTTTGCAGTTCTTTGAGAACCGCCTGTAGCGAGATAGGAGGCATTGTAACACACCAATGTGGCTGCCCTGCAATTGAGAAGGAATAAACTAATGTACGAAAATAAACCAATAGTCCAAGAAAGTAACTTTACAAACCAATAAATTACCTGAAGTAGTCTGCACATTCAAAAAAACATTCTGCACAAGGAACACAATGAACAAAAATCTTCCACGGGAATCTGAAAAATAAAATTTCAAGTTTTTAAACAATATTAGCCTTGGAAAAACTAGTTTTTGCATCATTTTGCCATCTACGCAAAATATCTTCAATTTTTCTAGAGCAATTTAGATGAAAAAAATATACCAGTCATGGACCGTATTAGTAGATCGAACAACGTTCGTAGGGAGGGATTTACTACAAGAGCTACGTCCGGTAACACCAGAGTAGTTTGAGTCAAGTGAAAATTTCGCTAAAGGCAAAATTTTTTAAATCCCTATGAATTTTATTTAATTTAAACAATACGAGTTACCAAAGAAAATTTTTAATTTGAAAATAAAAATTTTTAACTTCAGCTGCGATTTGGACACGAGAAAACCGATATCCCAACAAAGAGTTACGAATAAAGTTACAATTCCAGCAACGGAGATTAGGGGTGGGAAAAAATACCGAATACCGAAATACCGTACCGAAAAAAATACCGATTTTACCGAAAAAATCAGTATACCGAACATTTTGGTATGATACCGTACCGAAATGTTTGGTATCGATATCAGTATGAAATATATTTTTTTTCGGTATTTCTGTATATACCGAAATACCGAAAATAATTTTTTATTATTATTTTTTAAAATTTAAGTTCGGTATACCGAAAAAATGTCGGTATACCGAAAATACCGAAAATTCGGTACCGAAAATACCGAAAATTCGGTATACCGAAATTTCGGTATCGGTATGGAAAAATTCCATACCGATATTTTCGGTAAGGTATACAGTACCGTAGATCGGTACGGTATACAGTACCATACCCACCCCTAACGGAGATCCAAAATGTAAAAAGGGTGGAGTTGGAGGTGGGGGTGGCAGGTGGCGCAGATGCCACGTCCATCTTGGATGGAAAAACACAATATCCAACACATTTGTTATAAACATTAAACATCTAAATTCCACCTTATAGCAAATTATTAAAAATAATAACAATAAACTTACTTGGCTCTACTCTTGATAGAAAACCAAGGCCCACAAAGGTGCAATTATCAGGGGACGGATCCTTCTAAAAAATTGAATTGAAGACGTACAAAGCACGTTTATAATAACCCCCCCTCCCCAAGAATTATCGTCCATTCTGTTGGATATCAAAACAAGAACTTTCTTTGCAATTGAAGCATATATTTTGCAGTTCTTGAGAACCGCCTGTAGCGGGATAGGAGGCATTGTAGCACACCAATGTGGCTGCCCTGCAATTGAGAAGGAATAAACTAATGTACGAAAATAAACCAATAGTCCAAGAAAGTAACTTTACAAACCAATAAATTACCTGAAGTAGTCTGCATATTCAAGAAAACATTCTGCACAAGGAACACAATTAACAAAAATCTTGCACGAGAATCTGTAAAAAAAATTTCAAGTTTTGAACAATATTAGCTTAGGAAAAACTAGTTTTTACATCATTTTGCTATCTACGCAAAATATCTTCTATTTTTCTAGCGCAATTTAGAAGATGAATAAATATTCCAGTCATAAACCGTATTAGTAAATCGAACAATGTTCGTAGTAATTTACTACAAGAGCTACGTCCGCTAATACCGGAATAGTTTGAGTCAAATGAAAATTTCGCTAAAGGTAAAATTTTCTAACTACCTATGAATGTTTATTTCATTTAAACAATCCCCTGATAATTGCACTTATGTGGGCCTTGGTTTTCTATCAAGAGTCGAGCCAAGTAAGTTTATTGTTATTATTTTTAATAATTTGCTATATGGTGGAATTTAGATGTTTAATGTTTATAACGCATGTGTTGGATATTGTGTTTTCCCATCCAAGATGGACGTGGCATCTGCCCCTCCTGCCACCCCCACCTCAAACTCCACCCTTTTTACATTTTGGATCTCCGTTGCTGGAATCGTAACTGCATTCGTAACTCTGTGTTGAGATATCGGTTTTCTCGTGTCCAAATCACAGCTGAAGTTAAAAATTTTTATTTTCAAATTCAAAATTT